>NC_138684.1:0-90273 GCF_964273445.1 Streptopelia decaocto | reverse complement strand
CCTCCCGTGACGTCACGGCCGCGGCCTCCGGCGGGAGCGGGGTGGGCGGGGCCCGCTGCGCCGTGACGTCAAGGCGCAGCGCGGTGAGGTCAGTGCGGCGCCGCTGCCGGACCCGCTGCCCCTCGGTGCCCGCGTCCCCCTCCCCCCGCCGCGGCCGGTTCCCCCCCCCCCTTCCCCTTCCCTTCTCCTCCCCCCGCCGCTCCGTGACGCCTCCGTGGGCCCCGGCGGGAGGGCGGCTCGCCCGGCCCGGCCCGGCCCGGCCCCTTCCCGCCGCCGCTGAGGTAAGAACCGCCCGGGCCGCGGGGAGCGGCGCCGCCGCGGCGGGGAGCGCTGAGGAGCGTTACGCTGCTGGGGAGGGGGTACCGGGATTCACCAACGCCTCGTACGTCGCCCCGCCGGCGTAACCCGCATTGCGTAATGCGGCCGCTGCGTCAGGGAGGCCTACGTAAACTGCGGAGCGGAACCCGCCCGCGGAGGTGTGAGGCCTGCTACGCAAACGGCGTAAAGCGGGTTGTGCGGGGGGGGGGCCGCCGGTAGCGTAGCGCCGGTCACGCGCCGGGTGCGTAGGCCCCTGCGCAAAGGGGAGGGCGGGGGTGGGGGGGGCGGTGTTTTCCGCGCCCTACGCACTTTGCGCAATCGCCGAGCGGCTGTTTGGCGGGGGGACGCGCGGCCCCGCCGCCGGTACCGGGCGCTACGCGGGGCGGGCGGCGCAGGGGCGGGGGGGAAGAGAGCGGGGAGCGTCCGGGAAGAGAGCCCTCCGGGTTACGCCGTTTGCGCAAAGCCGGGGCTCCGCTACGCCCTTTGCGTACCATGGGAATGCGCTGCTGGTGGTGGGGGGGGGCGGGCGCTGCGCCGTTAGCGTAACGCCGCTGTTGAATCGCAGCGGTGCGGGCCGGGTTACGCCGTTGGCGCGGCGCGGGGCGGGGCCGGGCGGCGCGGGGGCACTTCCTGCCGCCGCCATTTTCTCCGCGGCCGGGAGGAGGAGGAGGAGGAGGAAGCGGCGCCTCTTGCGTTGAGCCAGCGGCCCCGGGGCCCGCGGTGAGTGACGCCGCCTCCGCTTCCCCCCGCTCCCCCCCGGCCCCTCGGGCCCCCCGGCCGGGCTGCGGAACCGGCGGCCGCGGGGGAACGGCCCCGTTAGGCCTCGGGGGCCGCCCCCGCCCGGGCCCTGCGGCCGCTCGCGGGGCCTGAGGGGCGGACACGCAGCGAGCGGCGCCGGGGCGGGGGCGGGGCGTGGCTCCCGGTGCTTCCCCTGAGGGGGCGCTCCCGCCATCGCGCTCGTTCCGTCTAACGGCCCCTTCTCCCCCCTGATACTGATACCCCATCAATTTGGGGGTCATTGGGGCGTATTGTTGGATATTCACATCATCCCATGTACAGTTTTGGGGTCATTGGGGCGTATTGTTGGATATTCACGTCGTCCCATCAAAGTTTTGGGGTCATTGGGGCGTATTGTTGGATATTCACATCATCCTATTGAAGTTTTGGGGTGTATTGTTGGATATTCACGTCGTCCCGTTACAGTTTTGGGGTCATTGGGGCGTATTGTTGGATATTCACGTCATCCCATTGAAGTTTTGGGGTCATTAGGGCGTATTTTTGGATATTCACATCATCCTATTGAAGTTTTGGGGTGTATTATTGGATATTCATGTCGTCCCATCGAAGTTTTGGGGTCATTGGGGTGTATTGTTGGATATTCATGTCGTCCCATCGAAGTTTTGGGGTCATTGGGGCGTATTGTTGGATATTCACATCGTCCCGTCGAAGTTTTGGGGTCATTGGGGTGTATTGTTGGATATTCGCGTCGTCCCGTTACAGTTTTGGGGTCATTGGGGTGTATTGTTGGATATTCAGGTCGTCCCGTTACAGTTTTGGGGTCATTGGGGTGTATTGTTGGATATTCACATCATCCTATTGAAGTTTTGGGGTGTATTATTGGATATTCAGGTTGTCCCGTTACAGTTTTGGGGTCATTGGGGTGTATTGTTGGATATTCATGTCGTCCCGTTACAGTTTTGGGGTCACTGGGGCGTATTGTTGGATATTAACGTCGTCCCATCAAAGTTTTGGGGTCATTGGGGCGTATTGTTGGATATTCACATCATCCTATTGAAGTTTTGGGGCGTATTGTTGGATATTCACGTCGTCCCGTTACAGTTTTGGGGTCATTGGGGCGTATTGTTGGATACTCACATCATCCCATATACAGTTGTGGGGTCATTGGGGCATATTGTTGGATATTCGTGTCGTCCCATCAAAGTTTTGGGGTCATTGGGGCGTATTGTTGGATATTCACATCATCCCATTGAAGTTTTGGGGTCATTAGGGCGTATTTTTGGATATTCACATCATCCTATTGAAGTTTTGGGGCGTATTATTGGATATTCAGGTCGTCCCGTTACAGTTTTGGGTCATTGGGGCGTATTGTTGGATATTCATGTCGTCCCATCGAAGTTTTGGGGTCATTGGGGCGTATTGTTGGATATTCACGTCATCCCATCAAAGTTTTGGGGTCATTGGGGTGTATTGTTGGATATTCACGTCGTCCCGTTACAGTTTTGGGGTCATTGGGGCGTATTTTTGCATATTCACATCATCCTATTGAAGTTTTGGGGTGTATTATTGGATATTCACCTCGTCCCATCGAAGTTTTGGGGTCATTGGGGCGTATTGTTGGATATTCACGTCGTCCCGTTACAGTTTTGGGTCATTGGGGCGTATTGTTGGATATTCATGTCGTCCCATCGAAGTTTTGGGGTCATTGGGGCGTATTGTTGGATATTCACGTCATCCCATCAAAGTTTTGGGGTCATTGGGGTGTATTGTTGGATATTCACGTCGTCCCGTTACAGTTTTGGGGTCATTGGGGCGTATTTTTGCATATTCACATCATCCTATTGAAGTTTTGGGGTGTATTATTGGATATTCACCTCGTCCCATCGAAGTTTTGGGGTCATTGGGGCGTATTGTTGGATATTCACGTCGTCCCGTTACAGTTTTGGGGTCATTGGGGCGTATTGTTGGATATTCACGTCGTCCCGTCGAAGTTTTGGGGTCATTGGGGCGTATTGTTGGATATTCACGTCGTCCCATCAAAGTTTTGGGGTCATTGGGGCGTATTGTTGGATATTCGCGTCGTCCCGTTACAGTTTTGGGATCATTGGGGCGTATTTTTGGATATTCACATCATCCTATTGAAGTTTTGGGGTGTATTGTTGGATATTCACGTCGTCCCGTTACAGTTTTGGGGTCATTGGGGCATATTGTTGGATATTCGTGTCGTCCCATCAAAGTTTTGGGGTCATTGGGGCGTATTGTTGGATATTCACATCATCCCATTGAAGTTTGGGGGTCATTAGGGCGTATTTTTGGATATTCACATCATCCTATTGAAGTTTTGGGGTGTATTATTGGATATTCAGGTCGTCCCGTTACAGTTTTGGGGTCATTGGGGCGTATTGTTGGATATTCACATCGTCCCATTGAAGTTTTGGGGCGTATTGTTGGATATTCACGTCGTCCCGTTACAGTTTTGGGGTCATTGGGGCGTATTGTTGGATATTCACATCATCCCATTGAAGTTTTGGGGTGTATTGTTGGATATTCAGGTCGTCCCGTTACAGTTTTGGGGTCATTGGGGCGTATTTTTGGATATTCACATCGTCCCGTTGAAGTTTTGGGGTCATTGGGGCGTATTGTTGGATATTCACATCATCCCATTGAAGTTTTGGGGTGTATTATTGGATATTCAGGTTGTCCCGTTACAGTTTTGGGGTCATTGGGGCGTATTGTTGGATATTCGCGTCGTCCCGTTACAGTTTTTGGGTCATTGGGGCGTATTGTTGGATATTCGTGTCATCCCATTGAAGTTTTGGGGTCATTAGGGCGTATTTTTGGATATTCACATCATCCTATTGAAGTTTTGGGGTGTATTATTGGATATTCAGGTCGTCCCATCGAAGTTTTGGGGTCACTGGGGCATATTGTTGGATATTCACGTCATCCCATTGAAGTTTTGGGGTGTATTGTTGGATATTCACGTCGTCCCGTTACAGTTTTGGGGTCATTGGGGCTTCGCTCCCCCTTTAGTGCTTTTCCCCCCTTTTCTCCACGTTGTTTTTCTACTTGTGGACAAATTGTTTAGAATTTGGGGCCGTGACAAAACTCTTCAGCCGCTTTCTCGCCGTTTTGGGTGGGAAAACCACGGCTGCTCCTTCCCCGGGGGGATTTGGGGTTGAAACGTCGCATTTTTGGGGTTGAAACGTCGCATTTTTGGGGTCCCTTGGGTCGTCGCTTCACACGGACACTCAGTCCCTGCGTTTGTTTAACACTAATTAACTTATGGTGTGAAAACGACGATTCCGAACGCACCTTGGCTGGGGGGGATGAGCAGTTTATGCGCCTAATTAACAGCAGGGAGTCAAACCCTGGTGGTTTTATACTCACACCGTTATTAACGCCTCTATCCTCACCCTTATATGCTTTGTATCCATTGGTTTGTACTCTGAGCTTTATAAAACCCCGTTAAGAGCTTAAATTCTAATTCCCGGCGAAGTTTCGCCGCTCTCTTTGCAGGATTTTCCCCATTGAAGCGCCGTTATCCACCGGAGCCCCTTCGGCGTCCTCCCCTACCAGCGTGGTTTGAAAAACAAATACCAGGCGGCGCCCATAGGGCTGGACGACAAACAATTAAGCCGATCGATGGTAACGAGCTTTCGCTTGTGCAACCCCGGGGTCGCCGCTTCGCTGCGTTTGGTTCGTTTGGGGGTGTATTGTTGGATATTCGCGTCGTCCCGTTACAGTTTTGGGGTCATTGGGGCGTATTGTTGGATATTCACGTCGTCCCGTTACAGTTTTGAGATCATTGGGGCGTATTGTTGGATATTCACGTCGTCCCATCAAAGTTTTGGGGCGTAATGTTGGATATTCATGTCATCCTGTTACAGTTTTGGGGTCATTGGGGCGTATTGTTGGATATTCACCTCGTCCCATTGAAGTTTTGGGGCGTAATGTTGGATATTCACGTCATCCCGTCGAAGTTTTGGGGTCATTGGGGCGTATTGTTGGATATTCACGTCATCCCGTTACAGTTTTGGGGTCACTGGGGCACATTGTTGGATATTCACCTCGTCCCATTGAAGTTTTGGGGTCATTGGGGTGTATTGTTGGATATTCGCGTTGTCCCGTTACAGTTTTGGGGTCATTGGGGTGTATTGTTGGATATTCACATCATCCCATTGAAGTTTTGGGGCGTATTGTTGGATATTCACCTCGTCCCGTTACAGTTTTGGGGTCATTGGGGTGTATTGTTGGATATTCGCGTCGTCCCATCGAAGTTTTGGGGTGTATTGTTGGATATTCGCGTCGTCCCGTTACAGTTTTGGGGTCATTGGGGTGTATTGTTGGATATTCGCGTCGTCCCGTTACAGTTTTGGGGTCATTGGGGCGTATTGTTGGATATTCACATCATCCCATTGAAGTTTTGGGGCGTATTGTTGGATATTCACCTCGTCCCGTTACAGTTTTGGGGTCATTGGGGCGTATTGTTGGATATTCACGTCGTCCCATCAAAGTTTTGGGGCGTATTGTTGGATATTCACATCATCCCATTGAAGTTTTGGGGTCATTGGGGCGTAATGTTGGATATTCACCTCGTCCCATCAAAGTTTTGGGGCGTAATGTTGGATATTCACGTCATCCTGTTACAGTTTTGGGGTCATTGGGGCGTATTGTTGGATATTCGCGTCGTCCCGTTACAGTTTTGGGGTCATTGGGGCATATTGTTGGATATTCACATTGTCCCGTCGAAGTTTTGGGGTCATTGGGGTGTATTGTTGGATATTCATGTCGTCCCATCGAAGTTTTGGGGTCATTCGGGCGACAAAAGAGTTTTGCGCAGGTTGGGTTTGTGCGCTCGGTTTAAGCCGACTTAATCTCTTTAAGCTCGGCTTAAGCGTCTCATGGCAAAGTTCAGCTCGGTTTAGGGAAGAAAATGAACCACATCGCTTCGGGCAAGCGAAATATTGACGATTTCACCTTAAAATGTGGTTGTGACCCGCGGCGCGAGCGGTTGTTACTAATACAAGCGATTGTGGAGATGGACATAAATGAAACGTACATCCTGGTGCTCGGCCTAAGGCCGCGCGAGCTCAAGTTGGGTTTAAAAGGTGGATTAAATGTGTTTTCTTAGTGTTTTAAAGCACGAGGTCAAGGAAAACGTGGGAGGAACCGAACTCGAGGAACCGCGATAGCGCCTGTAAATAAACACGCTGTTCCCACACGGCCTCTAATCTTTGCCCCTTGGCAGAGCCCGCGGTGACCTGGTTTAAAGCACTAAAACCCGGCTTTCCTGCTTGTTTTAACCCCTATCAACTGCGTTAATTACTTCAAGCGGAGTAATTGGTGCTAACGATACGCCGAGCGCGACTTCGGAGCTGAGCTTAGTTCCCATACACCTGATTTTATCGTCGCTAAACCAGGAGTCGCGCTTTGGTCGCAAACGGGCGCAGGTAGGAAGCGATCTCACCCCGTCGGTCTCCCTCGCGCTGCTAATTACCTTTAATTAAGTTCTTTTTGATCTTGGGCGCTTTGCTAACGGGCCGTAGGTCACCTGGCTCGTTTGGAACGGTTCCTCCTAAATCAACTTGGCCTGGTAATTATCTACTGGCTCGTTTGGAGCCGGTTCAGGAAGGTCAACGGGTTCTTTGCACGAGGATGTTTTACCGTAACCCCCATGTGAAATCCTGGGGTGAAATCCACTGGATTGGAGTCGCTTAGAACTCAAAACCGATCTTACAACACTAAAACCTGACTTGGGGCACCATCCCCATTAAATCCCAGGTGGAATCGCGGCTCAACGTGGAGCGGGGAATAAATATCCCGGTAGAAATGTCGGAATCCGGCTCTTTTTGCCGGGAAAAGGGAGAAAAACGATGATTCCGTGAGCTTACAAGGGAATCGGGAGGATTGTAGCGGGGTCTAATTGAATAATAGGTGTTTTAAAGCTCTTTAATATCTAAATCTGCGAGCTTTAGGAGCGATATTGGCAGCGTATCTGGGTTTCCTAGGCCGGGATTAACACAGGGCAGAGCGCGGCTGCCCAAGGATCCCAAAGCCCGGCTTGCAAAGCCAAAAACGCGGCGTTTCACCCCAAAACGGAGCATTCGCAGCGCTATAAGACGGCCAGTGGATTTATCCGCATCAAAGGTGAATGTTCGTTATCCAAACGAGCGACGTTCATCCTAAAACCGCCTGATTTTGGCTTCAAACAAGCGCTCGGCCGCCTCCGATCGGCGTTAAACAGCTCGGAAGAGTCGGATGTTCGTTAAACACCGAAAGGTTTGGTTTTGTCTCCTTGATTGATCCTGATCGCTGATATTCGTTAATTGAGTCGTTATTAGAACGCGTTTCAAGCCTAATTAGGCTTCTCAAGATTCTACCGCAGCGATATCAGCCCCATTGATTTGCCTGATAAAGGGTCAAGTTGCGCTCGGGTCGCTCGGGCCCTCGTTAGCGCTGGTGGATAACGAGGCCTAACGAAGCTTGGTGTTGTATTTAAATTAAAACCTGAGATTTATAGGTCGGTTTTGCTCTTTTTTTAACGTGATGAGCATCGCGCTTCAATCTGAATGATGTTAAATGAATCGGCGCGTAATTAAGCAATTATGTGTTTAAACAAACCTGGGCGCTTCGGCAATTAAATGGTCTTTTCCAGTATCGCGTCGGCTTAATTTAATTAATGTCTGCCGGCACGTTGGCTTTAATAACCGAGATACGAAAGCAAAACAAGCTCAGAAACTTCAATTATGTCACAGCCGCTAATTAAAATAACGTGGAAAATTTATTAGAGCGCTTTGGAGTTGATTTATCCCGGAGATTCGCGTTTGGAGCCACCGGTTATGGGTTAATTAAAGAATAATCCTGGAGTTGATCATAAATTATTAATTACGGGAGGTGAAGTGTGAGGAATGAAGAGTTTGAGGTTAAAAAGTGGGGGAATTGGTGCAGAGGGAGCGGCGCTTTGTGTCCTTTTCTGGAGGCGCGACTGCGACTCTGTTAATCTCAACTTTAGGCGAGATCAAGGTGGGAACAAGCAAATCCTCACGTTGCTCTTTGTGTTAATTACTCGGGTTATTCCTCCCCCAGATGGAGCAATTTGGAATAATAACTCGTTTTCACCTCGGTTGGGGTTTAAAAACTCATTGTTGTGAAAGCAAAAGAGATGCCGGATCAGGTGTAAGTCCTGCTCGGTGGCTTAACTTCTGCACCTGGCTTTGCTAGTCCTTTTGGGTGGTTTAACTTCTACATCTGGCTTTGTTAATCCTGCTCGGTGATTTAGCTTCTACACCTGGCTTTGTTAGTCGTGCTCGGTGATTTAGCTTCTACACCTGGCTTTGTTAGTCCTGCTCAGTGGTTTAGCTTCTACACCTGGCTTTGTTAGTCCTGCTCAGTGGTTTAACTTCTACACCTGGCTTTGTTAGTCCTGCTCAGTGGTTTAACTTCTACATGGGGCTTTGTAAGTCTGCCTGGTGATTTAATTTCTACACCTGGTTTCGTTAGTCCTGCTCAGTGGTTTAACTTCTACACCAGGCTTTGTTAGTCCTACTCGGTGGTTTAACTTCTACACCTGGCTTTGCTAGTCCTGTTGGGTGATTTGACTTCTACACCTGGTTTTGCTAGTCCTGCTCAGTGGTTTGACTTCTCCACCTGGCTTTGTTAATCCTGCTCAGTGGTTTAATTTCTACACATGGTTTTGCTAGTCCTGCTCAGTGGTTTAACTTCTACACCTGGCTTCGTTAGTCCTGCTCAGTGGTTTAACTTCTACACCTGGTTTTGTTAGCCCTGCTCAGTGGTTTAACTTCTACAGCTGGCTTTGTTAGTCCTGCTTGGTGGTTTAACTTCTACACCTGGCTTTGCTTGTCCTGCAGGATCAGGCAGTTCAAGTTTGGGCTGAAAAAGCCAGGAATATGCTACAAGACGTGGACGCGTTTGTGCCGCGCGTGGAGTCGTGGTTGGTGGGAAACATCTCGGTCGATAGTTTCAGGTCAACTTGTGAATCCTTCTCCTTCTTTTCCCCCCTTACGCCCCCAAAAAGCCGCTTGTAGCATTGACTGGGCTCCTGATGGGTTTTACCTCCTTGTGCTTGGCTTAAGCAGAGCTTTTGGACTTAGGCTTGACTTAAAACCCCTGCGGGAAGAGCTTGACTTGCAGACGTTTTCCCTGCAAAAGCGAGGGAAGAATTTGGGATTTATTGTTATTTAAATGAAGCACAGGGGCAAAAATCTCAGCCTGAAGTGACAAGTTTTGACTCATGTTTTGGGTCGTGTAGCTCTTTTTTGACTTTTTCCTACGTTTTTAGAGAATGTGCTATGTATTAAATCACTGAGCAGGACTAACAAAGCCCAGATGTAGAAGTTAAACCACCGAGCAGGGCTAATGAACCCAGGTGTAGAAGTTAAACCACCGAGCAGGGCTAACAAACCCAGATGTAGAAGTTAAACCACCAAGCAGGACTTACAGGTGTAGAAGTTAAACTGCCTAGCAGAACTAACAAAGCCTGGTTCCTAAAGCACCTTCCTTTCTTGAGCTGGTTCTTAATCACCCGCTCGCCCTTTTGATGTTAATTTGATGAGCTGAAGAGTTATTAAAATGAGGCAAAAACCCCTGAAAAACCATCACCTTGGGGCAGAAGTTTCTCTACTCAACTGCACCTCCTGAAACTTTAAGCCCAGCTTAAAGCTCCACGGTTCTTTTAGTCTGCACCTACACCCTTTTCTTGCATAAGTTTGGGGATGGGAGGCGTCGAATTTTGGGACGGGGCACCTTGCCTCAAATTTTGAGACGCATCACCCCAGAATTTTGGGGACAGGATGCATCAGGATTTTGGGGCGCGTCGGGATTTGGGGACGGGGCGCGTCGAGATTTGGGGACGGGATGAGGCACCTCAAAGTTTTGGGGACGGGAGGCGTCGGAATTTGGGGACAGGGCGCCTCACCATTTGGGGACAGGACGCGTTGCCTCAGAAATTTCGGGACGGGACGCGTCGGAATTTTGGGACACGTCGGAATTTTGGACGGGGCGCGTTGGAGTTTGGGACGCGTCACCTCATTTTGGGATGGGAGGCGTCGGGATTTTGGGACGCGTCACCTCAATTTTGGGACGGGGCGCCTCGGAATTTTGGGACGGGAGGCGTCAGAATTTGGGACACATCACCTTGGGATTTTGGGGACGGGGCGCCTCGGGATTTTGGGACGCGAGGCATCGGGATTTTGGGACGGGGCGCGTCGCCTCGAAATTTGGGGTGCGTCACCGGAATTTTGGGACGGGATGCATTGGAATTTGGGACGGGAGGTATCAAAATTTTGGGACGCGGTGCCTTGAATTTTGGGACAGGAGGCGTCGGGTTTTGGGACGGGGCACCTCAAATTTTAGGAAGGGACGCCTCGGAATTTTGGGACGCGTCGCATCGGGATTTTGGGACGCAAGGCGTCAGATTTTGGGGACGGGGCGCGTCGGATTTTGGGTATGGAACGTGACGCCTCGAAATTTGGGACCCGTCGCCTCGAAATTTGGGACGTGGCGCCTTGAAATTTTGGGACAGGGCACGTCGGGATTTGGGGGCGCATTGGAATTCGGGATGGGAGGCGTCGAAATTTGGGACGCGGCACCTCGAAATTTGGGACAGGGCACCTCGAAATTTTGGGACAAGAGGAATCGGGATTTTGGGACGGGGCGTGTTGGATTTTGGGACGTGGTGCGTCAAAATTTTGGGACGCATCGGGATTTTGGGGACGGGAGGCGTCGGAATTTTGGGGACGGGGATTTTGGGATGTGGCGCCTCAAATTTGGGGATGGGGCACCTCCGAATTTTGGGACACGTCGCCTTGAATTTTGGGACGCATCACATTGGGATTTTGGGACACGAGGCATCGGGATTTTGGGACTGGGTGCGTTGGATTTTGGGGACAGGGCGTGTTGCCTCGAATTTTGGGACGGGAGGCCTCGGAATTTTGGGACGCGGCACCTCAGAATTTTGGGATGGGACGTGTCAGAATTTGGGATGGGGGGCATCGAATTTTGGGATGCGGCACCTCAAAATATGGGATGGGGTGCGTCAGATTTTGGGGACGGGGCACGTTGCCTCAATTTTGGGATGGGACGCGGTGCCTCGGAATTTGGGGACGCATTGGAATTTTGGGGACACGACACCTCAAATTTTGGAACGGGAGGCATTGAAATTTTGGGATGCGGTGCCTCGGGATTTTGGGGACGGGACGCATTGGGATTTTGGTGACGGGGCGCGTCGGGATTTGGGGATGGGACGCATCGCCTCGGAATTTGGGACGGGAGGTGTTGGGATTTTGGGACTGGGCACTTCAGATTTTGGGGACGGGACATGTTGCCTCAAAATTTGGGACATGTCACCTCAATTTGGGGACGGGGCACGTTGGAATTTGGGGACGGGAGGCGTCAAAATTTTGGGACGGAATTTGGGGACGTGTCAGGATTTTGGGACGCGACGCCTCAAATTTTGGGACAGGACATGTCGGAATTGGGACGGGAGGCATCAGAATTTTGGGGATGGGGCTCGTTGGGATTTTGGGGACGGGAGGTGTCGGAGTTTTGGGGACGGGAGGTGTCAGAATTTTGGGACACGTCACCTCGAAATTTGGGGACGAGGCGCCTCGGAATTTTGGGACGGGGCACCTCGGACTTTTGGGGACGCGTTGGAATTTGGGGACGCCTCAGATTTTGGGACGGGGGTGCATCGGAATTTTGGGACGTGGTACCTTGGAATTTTGGGGACGTGGCGCCTCGGAATTTGGGGACGTGTCGGGATTTGGGGACGCGCTGCCTCAAATTTTGGGACAGGAGGCGTCAGTTTTGGGACACCTTGAATTTTGGGACAGGACGTGTCGGAATTGGGACAGGAGACATTAGAATTTTGGGGATGGGGCTCGTTGGGATTTTGGGGACGGGAGGCGTCGGAATTTTGGGACGCGTCACCTCGAAATTTGGGGACGAGGCGCGTCCAAAAATTGGGGACGGGTCGCGTCGGAATTTTGGGATGTGGTGCCTCGGAATTTGGGGGCGGGGGGCGTCGGAATTTGGGGATGTGTCAAATTTGGGGACGGGACACCTTGGAATTTTGGGGACGTGGCGCCTCGGGATTTTGGGATGGGATGCGTCGGGATTTTGGGTCGTGACATGTTGGAATTTGGGACACGTTGCCTCGGGATTTTGGGACAGGGCACCTCAGAATTTTGGGGACGCGTTGGAATTTGGGGACGCCTCGGATTTTGGGACGGGGGGGCGCATCCGAATTTTGGGACATGGTACCTTGGAATTTTGGGGACGCGGCGCCTCGGGATTTGGGGACGGGACACGTCGGGATTTTGGGACGCGACACCTCGATATTTGGGACGGGAGGCATCGGGATTTTGGGACGCGAGGTGTCAGGATTTTGGGACAGGAGGTGCAGCAAAATTTGGGGGTGCTTTGGGATTTGGGATGGGGCGCCTCAAAATTTTGGGACACCTCAAATTTGGGGACGGTGCGCGTCGGGATTTGGGACACGAGGCAGCGCCTCGGAATTTTGGGGACGGGGCGCCTCGGGATTTGGGGACGTGTTGGGATTTGGGGACGCGACGCCTCAAATTTTGGGACACCTTGAATTTTGGGACAGGACGTGTCGGAATTGGGACGGGAGGCGTCAGAATTTTGGGGATGGGGCACATCAGAATTTTGGGGACGGGAGGTGTCGGAATTTTGGGACGCGTCACCTCGAAATTTGGGGACGGGTCGCCTCAGAATTTTGGGATGCGGTGCCTCGGAATTTGGGGATGGGGGGCGTCAGAATTTGGGGATGCATCAAATTTGGGGACGGGACACCTTGGAATTTTGGGGACGCGGCGCCTCGGGATTTTGGGATGGGATGCGTCGGGATTTTGGGTCGTGACATGTTGGAATTTGGGACACGTTGCCTTGGGATTTTGGGACTGGACGCATCAGGATTTGGGGACGTGGTACCTTGGAATTTTGGGGACGTGGCACCTCGGGATTTGGGGACGGGACACATCACCTCGAAATTTGGGACGGGAGGCATCAGGATTTTGGGACGGGAGGTGTCGGGATTTTGGGACACGGCGCATCAAAATTTGGGGACGCCTTGGGATTTGGGGACGGGGCGCGTCGAAATTTTGGGGTGCGACACCTCGAAATTTGGTTCGGGAGGCGTCGGGATTTTGGGACGGGAGATGCATCGAAATTTGGGGGCGCCTTGGGATTTGGGACAGGACGCCTCGGAATTTTGGGACGCCTCAAATTTGGGGACGGTGCACGTTGGGATTTGGGACGGGGCGCATCAGCATTTTGGGACACGGCGCCTCGGAATTTTGGGAACAGGAGGCATCAGGATTTTGGGAAAGGGGCGCCTTGGAATTTTGGGACAGGGAGGTCTTGGAATTTTGGGACGGGACGCGTTGGAATTTGGGATGGGAGGCATTGAAATTGTGGGATGCGGTACCTCAAATTTTGGGATGGGCCACGGCGGATTTTGGGACCCAAATTGGGATTTTATGCCTCAAATTTGTCCAAACTGCGCTCAGATTGTCGATGTTAATTATCAACGTGGCCTCGTCGCTGCTAATTATCCACTTAGAGCAAGAAACATCCCAAAATAATCAATTAAAATCACTCGCCGTTCAATCCATCGACTTAATCCTTTGAGTCCTGGTGTTCAGGACTTGGCAGGATCACCGATATATTCTTAATGTTCTTAAATTGAGCACAATATTAATTGCTTATATTTAGCACATTTGATCGCTGCTTAACGAAGAATTCGGTGACGGGGACAAGAATTAATTAAGAAAGATCTAAACTACCCAGCGCTGTTATTTTAATGTATTTACGGAGACAATTCCCAACGTTGTGCTGCTCCCAACCCCCCGGCGGGCTCGTTTGTGCTGAATTGGGTGTAATTAGTGTTAATTAGGGCACCTGGGGGAAGGTGTCGCCCCGCGGGATAAAGTCTCTTGATTTAAACGCCTCTTTTTCCTGTAGAATCGCTGGGAAAAAGGGTTAGAAGGGGGTGGTCGGTAGGTCAGAGAGGTTCTCCTGCCCCTCTGCTCTGCCCTTTAGTTCAGATATTATCAAGAGATACTTGGGGAATATATATATACATATATGTATATATAATATACACAGCCATAGCACCCTGAGAACGCCCCATCTCATTTGATCTGGGAAGCTAAGCAGGGTCGGGCCCGGTCAGCACTTGGATGGGAGACCAATGGTACCTGGGGGGATTAGAAGGGGGTGGTCAGTAGGTCAGAGAGGTTCTCCTGCCCCTCTGCTCTGCCCTTTAGTTCAGATATTATCAGGATATAGTTGGGGAACACGTATATATACATATATATAATATATACAGCCATAGCACCCTGAGAACGCCCCATCTCATCTGATCTGGGAAGCTAAGCAGGGTCGGGCCCGGTCAGTGTTTGGATGGGAGACCAATGGGACCTGGGGGGGATTAGAAGGGGGTGGTCAGTAGGTCAGAGAGGTTCTCCTGCCCCTCTACTCTGCCTTTTAGTTCACATATTATCAGGATATACTTGGGGAACACATATATATACATATATATAATCTATACAGCCATAGCACCCTGAGAACGCCCCATCCCGTCTGATGTGGGAAGCTAAGCAGGGTCGGGCCCGGTCAGTGCTTGGATGGGAGACCAGCTGGGAACAGCGGGTGCTGTGGCTGAGCCAGCACTGGGCCCTTGTGGCCAGGAAGCCAATGGGACCTGGGGGGGATTAGAAGGGGGGGGTCGGTAGGTCAGAGAGGTTCTCCTGCCCCTCTGCTCTGCCCTGGGGAGGCCACATGCATGCACGTGGCTTTACCAAAACAGTGCCAGAGCCGTCCCTGAACCCGGGAAGTGTCCACACTGAACACGGGGTGCGGTTATTTTAAAGGGATACACATCCTCACAGAATCCCAGAATGGACTGGGGTAGAAAAGCCCTCAGAGACCATCCAGTCCAAGCCTTGGTCCAACTCCAGCCCATTCACCAGACCATGGCACTAAGCGCCATGTCCAAGCTCAGCTTAAAACCCTCCAGGGCCGGTGAGTCCAGCACCTCCCTGGGCAGCCATTCCAATGCCTGACCACTCTCTCTGCAAAGAACTGCTTCCTAATCTCCAGCCTAAATTTAAGTTGAAGCCCCTTGTCCTATTGCTGATGCCTGGGAGAAGAGCCCAATCCCCCCCTGGCTCCGACTTCCCTTCAGGTGGTTCTAGAGAGTGCTGAGCTCAGCTCTAAGCCTCTTGTCCAGCCTAAACAAGCCCAGCTCCCTCAGCCTCTCCCCATGGGGCTCGTGTTCAATCCCTTCCCCAGTCTTGTTGCTCTTCTCTGGACCCTCCAGCACTTCAATCTCTTTCCTGACCCGAGGGGCCCAGAACGTCCCACAACACTCCAGTGTGGCCTCCCCAATGCAGAGCGCAGGGGAGCATCGCTGCCCTTGTCCTGCCGACTACGCCGTTTGGATCCAGGACAGGCCACCATTGGCCTTCTTGGCCACACTGGTGGCTCCTGTTGAGCTTCCCGGCCATTAGTCCCCCCAGGTCCCTTTGGGCCACTCTGTGCCCAGCCCGGAGCTGCAGGGGGGGGTTGTGGCCACTTGGCCTTGTTGAACTTCAGCCCATTGGGTTCGGCCCATTCCCATCTATCCAGATCCCTCCCGCCCTCCAGCAGCTCCACACTCCTCCCAACTTGGTGCCACCATGATGGTCTCAACCCCTCATCTCAATCATCAATAAAGACCCAACACTGCCCCCTGGGGGACACCACTGGTGTTAAGCACAGAAAGTACGTGTGCGAATGTGCACGGAAAGTATAAATACATGTGCAAATGTGGAAGCGCGGGAGGAAAATACACTCGCGATTAGGCGAGGATTAATTTACATGGAAGCGCGGGAGGAAAATACACTCACGATTAGGCCAGGATTAATTTATACACGTATTCAGCATGGAAAGTACTGTGCAAATGTGCACGGAAAGTATAAATACATGTGCAAATGTGGAAGCACAGGAGGAAAATACACTCACGATTAGGCGAGGATTAATTTATAGACGTGCTCGTATTGAGCACGGAAAGTACGTGTGCAAATGTGCACAGAAAGTATAAATACACGTGCAAATGTGCACGAAATATTACACATGCTTATGGGGAAGCGCGGGAGGAAAATACACTCACGATTAGGCCAGGATTAATTTATGTGGAAGCGCGGGAGGGAAATACACTCACGATTAGGCCAGGATTAATTTATAGATGTGCTCGTATTGAGCACGGAAAGTACGTGTGCAAATGTGCATAGAAAGTATAAATACACGTGCGAATGTGGAAGCACAGGAGGAAAATACACTCGCGATTAGGCGAGGATTAATTTATGTGGAAGCGCGGGAGGAAAATACACTCACGATTAGGCCAGGATTAATTTATACACGTATTGAGCATGGAAAGTACGTGTGCAAATGTGCACAGAAAGTATAAATACACGTGCAAATGTGCACGAAATATTACACGTGCTTATGGGGAAGCACGGGAGGAAAATACACTCGCGATTAGGCGAGGATTAATTTATGTGGAAGCACGGGAGGAAAATACACTCACGATTAGGCGAGGATTAATTTATACACGCATTGAGCACAGAAAGTACACGTGCAAATGTGCACAGAAAGTATAAATACATGTGCAAATGTGGGAGCAGAGGAGGAAAATACACTCACGATTAGGCGAGGATTAATTTATACACGCATTGAGCACAGAAAGTACACGTGCAAGTGTGCACAGAAAGTATAAATACATGTGCAAATGTGGGAGCAGAGGAGGAAAATACACTCACGATTAGGCGAGGATTAATTTATGTGGAAGTGTGGGAGGGAAATACACTCAGGATTAGGCGAGGATTAATTTATACACGTATTCAGCATGGAAAGTACTGTGCAAATGTGCACGGAAAGTATAAATACATGTGCAAATGTGGAAGCACAGGAGGAAAATACACTCGCGATTAGGCGAGGATTAATTTATAGACGTGCTCGTATTGAGCACGGAAAGTACGTGTGCAAATGTGCATAGAAAGTATAAATACACGTGCAAATGTGCACGAAATATTACACATGCTTATGGGGAAGCGCGGGAGGAAAATACACTCACGATTAGGCCAGGATTAATTTATGTGGAAGCGCGGGAGGAAAATACACTCACGATTAGGCCAGGATTAATTTATAGACGTGCTCGTATTGAGCACAGAAAGTACGTGTGCAAATGTGCACAGAAAGTATAAATCCATGTGCAAATGTGGAAGCACGGGAGGAAAATAAACTCGCGATTAGGCGAGGATTAATTTATGTGGAAGCGCGGGAGGGAAATACACTCACGATTAGGCGAGGATTAATTTATAGACGTGCTCGTATTGAGCACGGAAAGTACGTGTGCAAATGTGCATAGAAAGTATAAATACACGTGCGAATGTGGAAGCACAGGAGGAAAATACACTCGCGATTAGGCGAGGATTAATTTATGTGGAAGCGCGGGAGGAAAATACACTCACGATTAGGCCAGGATTAATTTATACACGTATTGAGCACGGAAAGTACGCATGCAAATGTGCACAGAAAGTATAAATACACGTGCAAATGTGCACGGAATATTACACGTGCTTATGGGGAAGCACGGGAGGAAAATACACTCGCGATTAGGCGAGGATTAATTTATGTGGAAGCACGGGAGGAAAATACACTCACGATTAGGCGAGGATTAATTTATACACGCATTGAGCACAGAAAGTACACGTGCAAATGTGCACAGAAAGTATAAATACATGTGCAAATGTGGGAGCAGAGGAGGAAAATACACTCACGATTAGGCGAGGATTAATTTATGTGGAAGTGCGGGAGGGAAATACACTCAGGATTAGGCGAGGATTAATTTATACACGTATTGAGCGTGGAAAGTACGTGTGCAAATGTGCACGGAAAGTATAAATACACGTGCAAATGTGGAAGCACAGGAGGAAAATACACTCACGATTAGGCCAGGATTAATTTATGTGGAAGCGCGGGAGGTAAATACACTCACGATTAGGCCAGGATTAATTTATGTGGAAGCGCGGGAGGGAAATACACTCACGATTAGGCCAGGATTAATTTATGTGGAAGCGCGGGAGGGAAATACACTCGCGATTAGGCGAGGATTAATTTATGTGGAAGCGCGGGAGGAAAATACACTCACGATTAGGCCAGGATTAATTTATACACATATTGAGCACGGAAAGTATAAATACACGTCCAAATGTGGAAGCACAGGAGGAATATACACTCACGATTAGGCGAGGATTAATTTATGTGGAAGCGCGGGAGGAAAATACACTCGCGATTAGGCCAGGATTAATTTATAGACATGCTTGTATTGAGCATGGGAAGTACACGTGCAAATGCGTTCAAACCATCTTTTGGGGACTATCTTATTTTTAGACAGTGTAAAAATGAGCGAAAGGTTGTGAAAATAGATCTTCGCTCAACAAATTGTCGTCGGAACGTGACCCGGGATGACTTTGAGCTCTTCAGTGTGGTTTGACGTTCTCTTCTGATCAAACGGTTTTGCTTTGAACTGGTTTAACCATCCTTCGGGTTTGGTTTTAATCTCGGGGCGGATTTAATCGCTTGAAGACGCCGCGTTTTTCCCACTTTGCAAACGTTTCTGGTTTCCTTTCGCTTTTCCCCCACTTGGTTTTGCGATGATCTTGGCTTATCCTCCATTCCTGGGCTCCCCGTCGGGATTTGGCGGGAAAAGCGGCTGTTTTAGGAGCCCCGAATCGTGCGGATGGTGAAAACACACAAAGAACGTGGGCGGGAGTCACCGCTAAACCGAGACTAAAGCTTCGGAGCATAAAACATGCGTCCCGTCCCAAAATTCAACACTTACAAAGATTTTTGTAGGTAGAAAAATGAGGCAAAAGAGCTTTTCCAAAGAGAATCGTTGATAAGCCCAGCTTAAGGCTGAGGTGATTTTAGACTCCGCATCTGAATATAGGATGATAATCCTGACATTTTTAGCAGGATATTGCCTTTTAGCTGTCAGTTTTAAGCCTGGTTATTGATCAAATATGCTGAGGCGTCCGTCAAGAGCTTAGGTTTAAGCGTTGCCTCTTAAAACCAAGCTTAAAGGAGGTTGGTGACCCCTCTGTGGGTTAAGAAACTCAAGACAAGCTCAGGAGCTTGTGGAGGAAGAGTCACCATTTTGCTTTCCTACAAATGTTTAAAGTTTAAGCTGAGCTTAAAGTTTAAAGTTTAAACTGAGTTTAAAGTTTAAGCTGAGCTTAAAGTTAGTCAGAGCTGTTAAGCTGGGCCTTCTCTGGCCTCTTTCTGGACGTGCTGAGTTCCTTTCGTAGGGGGCAAAACGTCGCATCTTTCGTACCCCTGAAAATGGAATTAAAGTGGTTTTTTAATTGGTTTAATTAATTTATTGGCTCTACTACGTGAGGAGCTGGTTTTGGAGGATTTAACAGGTATTTAGGGCCTATTTAACGAGCGCAAACGACAGTAAATGACCTTGATATTAAAAAGACGTCGTTTGTGGTTACAATCGTCTTCCTACAAGCTTAAATTTTTGGTGATTTGGGGCAATTTGGGGCGATTTCCCTGAAAATCCAAAGCGGGAACAACGGATCAATCGCTGCTCTGGCCTCCAGGTGCTAAGCCGGGCTTTGAAACACTTAAACCTGCATTATACCCAGGCCTTGGAACCGGCTTAAACTGGGAAGGACTTTCTGGGCTGGAAAGAGCTTTTTGGGCCACAGTTCTGGATTAACGGGTGTTTCTTGTCCTTCCAGATCTTTCTTTCGATAGTCGCGTCGAAAATGAAGGTCAGAGGGTCGAGCTGGTGAAGAACCCAAAGGATCGACTCCCATTTCAGGTAATTCTTCTCAATTTTAGTCCTTTGCCCCGGCGTTTCGGGGCAGAAACGGCTCTTTTGGGGGTCAACGGAGGGAAATTAATTAATTAGAGCCGCGCTCGTTATCTCGGGCGCTTCGGATTGAGTTCGGTCCCGTACGAGCCACAGCAAATGCATCCGTGGATTGACCAGATTTACCGATGGGGTTAAACGAACCTCCGGCTTCGTTAACGCTGGATCCAACTTGATGGTCCCGATGCTTCGTTAGATGATGGATTTAAATCCACTGTCTGGAGGGAGATGATTCCGGCAGCAAAAATGGAGCCGTGGGTTGCAGGGTGGACATCTGCTCCACCATGGATCTCCATGGGGACGTGTGCTCCATCATGGACCTTCATGGGTGCAGGGACACGTGCTCCATCGTGGACCTTCATGGGTGCAGGGACACGTGCTCCATCATGGACCTTCATGGGTGCAGGGACACGTGCTCCATCGTGGACTTCATGGGTGCAGGGACATGTGCTCCATCGTGGACCTTCATGGGTGCAGGGACATGTGCTCCATTGTGGACTTCATGGGCTGTAGGAACATCTGCTCCACCGTGGTCTTCACCATGGGCTGCAGGGTGGACATCTGCTCCATTGTGGACCTCCATGGGCTTTCAGGATGGACATCTTCTCCACCATGGATCTCCATGGGCTGCAGGAACATCTGGTCCACTGTGGTCTTCACCATGGACTGCAGAGTGGATGTTTGCTCCACTATGGACCTCTGTGGGCTTCAGGATGGATGTGATCTTCACCATGGGCTTTAGGGTGGACGTCTCCACCATGGATCTCCATGGGGTGAAAGGGCTTTTACTCCACCATGGTGTTCACCATGGGCTTCAGGGTGGACATCTGCTCCACCATGGATCTCCATGGGCTGAAAGGATGTGTTCCACCATGTTCTTCACCATGAGCTGCAGAGTGGATGATTGGTCCACCATGAACCTCCATGGGCTTCAGGATGGACGTCTTCTCCACCATGGATCTCCATGGCCTGCAGGGACATCTGCTTCACCACGTTCTTCACTGTGGGCTGCAGTGTAGATGTTTGCTCCACTATGGACCTCCATGGGCTTCAGGATGGACGTCTGCTCCACCATGGTCTTCACCATGGGCTTCAAGGTGGACGTCTCCACCACGGATCTCCATGGGCTGCAGGGACATCTGCTCCACCATGTTCTTCACCGTGGGCTGCAGTGTGGATGTTTGCTCCACTATGGACCTCCATGGGCTTCAGGATGGACGTCTGCTCCACCACGGTCTTCACCATGGGCTTCAAGGTGGACGTCTCCACCACGGATCTCCATGGGCTGCAGGGACATCTCTTCCACCACCTTCTTCACCATGGGCTGAGGAGTGGATGTTTGCTCCACTATGGACCTGAGTGGAGTGAAAGGGCATCTGCTCCACCATGGTCTTCACCACAGGCTTCAAGGTGGACGTCTTCTCCACCATGGATCTCCATGGGCTGCAGAACATCTGCTCCGTGGCTTCCAGGGTGACCAACCTGCTCCACCGCGACCCTCTGGGTTTGGATGATGCCGGAGGGCGTTGGTGGGACCTCAAATTCACATCACTTGTACTGGGGACACCTCTTGATCCCACTGGATGGCAATTCAACCCTTAAGCCTGGCTCAACCCTTAAGCCAGGCTTAACGCTCCATCGTTGGTTTAAATCACTCTTTGTGAACGGGGTGAAGGAGCCGCTCAAATATTCACCGACTCAACCCAACATGATTTCCGCGCCGGCTTCTACACCCGTAACCCATAAATATCGCTGATAAAATGATGGATAAACCACTTATCGCGTCATCGACCCCCTCGGGATCTCAATGTGTAAGATATTAATTGATTAAAGTCGATTATTGTCCGAAATAACATTGAAACGTTGCCCCCCCTTTTTTCTTTGTGTCCCCCCCTTTTTTCTTTGTGTCCCCCCCTTTTTTCTTTGTGTCCCCCCCTTTTTTCTTTGTGTCCCCCCTTTTTTCTTTGTGTCCCCCCTTTTTATTGTGTCCCCCCTTTTTTTTGTGTCCCCCCTTTTTTTTGTGTGTCCCCTTTTTTTTGTGTGTCCCCTTTTTTTTGTGTGTCCCCTTTTTTTTGTGTGTCCCCTTTGTTGCCCCTCCCCCTTTTTGTCCCCCCCCTTTTTGTCCCCCCCTTTTTTTGTGTGTCCCCCCCTTTTTTTGTGTGTCCCCCCCTTTTTTTGTGTCCTCCCCCCTTTTTGTGTCCCCCCCTTTGTTGCCCCACCCCCTTTCCCTCCCCTGTTCCCCCCCCTTTTTGCCCCTCCCCAATTTTTTGCCCCCCCCTTTTTTGTCCCCCTTTTTTTGCGTCGTCCCCCCTTTATTGTGTGTGTCCCCCCCTTTATTGTGTGTGTCCCCCCCTTTATTGTGTGTGTCCCCCCCTTTATTGTGTGTGTCCCCCCTTTATTGTGTCTCCCTCCCTTTTTTTGTCTCCCCCCCCTTTTTTGTGTCCCCCCCTTTTGTTGCCCCACCCCCTTTCCCTCCCCTGTTCCCCCCCCTTTTTGCCCCTCCCCAATTTTTTGCCCCCCCCCCTTTTTGTGTCGTGGCCCCCCCCTTTTTTGTGTCCTCCCCCCCTTTTTTCATGTCCCCCCCTTTGTTGCCCCACCCCCTTTCCCTCCCCCCTTCCCCCCCCTTTTTGCCCTCCTCATTTTTTTGCCCCTCCCCATTTTTTGTCCCCCCCCCCCCCTTTTCCAATCTGACCTTAACGGCTGAACTTCAGGAAGGAATTTGCCCTGCAAGCAGAAACCCACCCGCACAAAACCTTCCCCATTGGTGCCGCTTCCCGTGGTTCCGCCGGCGTCCGGTGTCCGTCCCCCCGTCCGTAACAGCCGATCCCCTGTTGTTCCACCGGTGTCCGTCCCCCCGTCCGTAACAGCCGATCCTGTTGTCCCCAGCAGGCCCGGGACCCGAAGGCAGCTGTGCCTGCGCCCGCAGGAGATCGATGGACAAGCCAAGCGACCTCTGACCGCGCATCGGCTTCTGGGGCTAAATCCTATGGCAATGTATCCCACAAGGTACCGGCCCTTCGCTCGCTTTGTTAGGCGAGAGCATCCCTTTAGTACCGGGCTTAGTAAAACCAGCGCCGAGCCCCAAATAGTTAAAACCCGACGTCCAAAGCTCCAAATCTGCGCTGGTAGCGGTCGGTGTTGGGTTTAGGCCAGTACCAGCAACAAATTTAAGCGGGAGTTTAAGACTGAGTGATGGCAGGGTTAAGGCCTTGAGGTTTTATTAGCGCTGGAGGCCCAAAGTGAATCGATGACCCCACGATGAGAAACATTTCTTCCTCGTTTTCCTCCTCACTTTTCCCCCGTATCACTCAGAACTGGTGACTAACGAGGCTCTCGCACAATATAGAGTGGTCTTTAATTAATAGCTGCGTGTTTTCTCTAATTAATAGCTGCATTTCTTAAGCTTAAGACGGGCTACGTGTGCTTTAGGTTATCTACCTAAAAATGATCCGTCTAAGTTATTGATTTATCTACCTAAGGATGATTTATCTACCTAAAGATGATTTATCTACCTATAGATGATCTACATAAAAATTATATCTAAATTATATCTACCACAATATTGTCTACCTAATTATCTGCCTAAACATCGTCAACTTAAAGATTAGCTACCGAAACAATCTACCTAATGTTATCTACCTGAATTATCTACTTAAAGTTATTATCCACCTAGACTGTCTACCTGAATTAGTTACGTAAAGATTATCTACTTAAATTAAATACCTAAAATTATCTACTTAATTAACTACCTAAAGATTATCTACTTAGTTAACTACCTGGAGATTATCTACTTAAATTAACTACCTAAAGATTATCTGCTTAGATTAACTACCTAAAGCTCAGCTCAGCGCGCACCCAAAAAGCAGATTTTTGGTGTTAAATTGGGGCGGTTGTTGCCACCGAGGAGCTGCCGAGCGTTGGCCAACACCAACTCAACTCCTCATGGTGTTGGCAAAGCCAACCTGGGGCATTTGGCTCATTAGAGCCTCGTTTAGAGTTAACGAAGACTCTTCATGGAGAATGTAGACTCTTCATGGAGAATGTAGACTCTTCATGGAGAGCGAAGACTCTTCATGGAGAATGTAGACTCTTCATGGAGAACGTTGTTGAGTAGATTAGGCAAGAACAGGCCTAGAACAGGGTAGAATGTTCGTTACATTTGGAATGTTGACCTATTTTGTTGTGGCAACAGCGCTGTCGCTAAGGCCTGGTTGCCTGAGCTAGTCTGGTTGAGGTTCACCAGTTTAAGCTGAGCTTTGAACCCAAAGCTGTATTTGAGGTGCCCTCATGTCTCCGTAGGGTGTCCGGTGAGGAATGCAATGGGATCAACAGCATGTCGACGGAAAGCGGCCCCGGAACGAGACTGAGGAACCTGCCGGTGATGGGGGACGGACTGGAGACCACCCAGATGTCCGCGGCGCAGTCGCAGGCTCAACCGCAGCCCGGCGGCGTGGTCGGCGTGAACCCCCCTCCACCGGAGACTTCCAACCCTAACAAACCCAAGCGTATGACCAACCAGCTGCAGTATCTGCTCAAGGTGGTGCTGAAGACGTTATGGAAGCACCAGTTTGCGTGGCCTTTCCAGCAGCCTGTGGACGCCGTCAAGCTGAACCTCCCCGTGAGTAGAGTTGGAGGGAGAGCAAACGGAGATGGAGACGGGGGGTGGATGAGGGGAGAGCTTCTTGCTCATCTTGGGGCTCAAAATGGTGCCGGAATTGCCTCAGGGCATAAAATGGTGGCACCAGAATCACCTCAGGGCTCAAAATGGCCCCAGAATCACCTCAGGGCTCAAAATGGCCCCAGAATCACCTCAGGGCTCAAAATGGCGCCAGAGTCACCTCAGGGCTCAAAATGGCGCCAGAGTCACCTCAGGGCTCAAAATGGCGCCAGAGTCACCTCAGGGCTCAAAATGGCGCCAGAATCGCCTCAGGGCTCAAAATGGCGCCAGAGTTACCTCAGGGATCAAAATGGCGCCAGAATCACCTCAGGGACCAAAATGGCGCCAGAATCACCTCAGGGATCAAAATGGTGGCACCACAATCACCCTAAGGCTCAAAATGGTGCCAGAATCGCCTCAGGGATCAAAATGGCGCCAGAATCACCTCAGGGGTCAAAGTGGTGACCCCAGGAGCGGCAGGATGATCTCAGGGCTCAAAATGCCACTAAAATGGCCTCAAAACACAAAATGGTGGCCTCAGGGACATCAGAATCACCTCAGGGCTCAATATGGGGCACCAGGGGCGCCAGAATCACCTCAGGGCCCAAAATGGCGCCAGAATCACCTCAGGGCCCAAAATGGCGCCAGAATCACCTCAGGGAGAAGAACGGCACCAGAATCACTCGATCTTAAAGGTCTTTTCCAACCCAAGTCATTTAACGATTCTCAATTAGCTGTTTTAAGACAAAACAGCTCTAAATATATAATATATTACCCCGCCATTAAGCTATTTAATACCGTCGCAGCAGGAATGAGCGCACGGAGAGCGCCGGTTCTCTATCAATGGACTTTCCAGCCCTTAAACTCCATAAAAACACATATTTGGGGTGATTTTTGCCTTCCCACACCCACAATCTCCCTCTTTGCCCTTTGCAGGATTATTATAAGATAATTAAAACTCCGATGGATATGGGAACAATAAAGAAACGCTTGGAGAATAACTACTACTGGAACGCTCAAGAATGTATCCAGGATTTTAACACCATGTTTACAAACTGCTACATCTACAACAAGGTACAAAACGATCCCGGGACACCAACGTTATCAAAGAAATACTTAAAAATCGGGTCTGCGCTTCCTATTTTGTGCCGAAGGCGACTTGAGGCTGGTTGGAAACTGGGATCTGGTGGGGGGCAAAGATTTCTGATCTGATAGGGATGAGGTTTCTCATCTGTGATAGGAATCGGGGTAAGGAAACCGGAGCCTCGAACCATCATTATCTGGAGATTAAGAAACCCAAATGTAATGATCAATACAGATCAGATCTCCGATCGAATAGAGATTAGATGGCTAGTCTAGAATAACTACAGATGTCTAGTGTAGAATACATCTCAATGTCTGGTCTAGAATAACTACAGGTGTCTAGGCTAGAATAACTACAGATGTCTAGTCTAGAAGACATCTCGATGTCTAGTCTAGAATAACTACAGATGTCTAGTCTTGAAGACATCTCGATGTCTAGTCTAGAATAACTACAGATGTCTAGTCTAGAGGACATCTCGATGTCCGGTCTAGAATAACTACAGATGTCTAGTCTAGAGGACATCTCGATGTCCGGTCTAGAATAACTACAGATGTCTAGTCTAGAAGACGTCTCAATGTCCAGTCTAGAATAACTACAGATGTCTAGTCTAGAAGACATCTCGATGTCCAGTCTAGAATAACTACAGGTGTCTAGTCTAGAAGACATCTCGATGTCTGGTCTAGAATAACTACAGATGTCTAGTCTAGAAGACATCTCGATGTCTGGTCTAGAATAACTACAGATGTCTAGTCTAGAATACGAATTGGTTTCCAATTTTGAACGCGAACCGGTTTCCAATCCAGAGCACGGCTCGATCTCTAATCTAGAGCGCAAACCTATTTCTAATCCAGAACACGTCTCGCTTTCTAATCCGGAACACGAGTCACTTTCTAATCCAGAACACACCTCAATTTCTAATCCAGAGCACACCTCAATTTCTAATCCAGAACACACCTCAATTTCTGATCTATATTATAGATTAGATTAAGAAAGCCTGAACACAGCACGGTCTTAATCTGTAGATTAATAAAACCTGAGTGTAACACCATCTACAGCACAATCTATAACACGGATTAGACTTCTGATCTAGCCCAGATTTGATTTCTAATCTAGAACATAGATCAAGCAAACCGAAACATTGCACTCCATAGGTTTAAAAAGCCCAAAGGCAGCATCTGTAGCAGCAAACCCCTTTATTTATATCAAGATATATGTTTCCATGTATACGTCTGGCTTAATTTGCCGTGTGTCCCTTTCCCGCAGCCAGGGGATGACATAGTCTTAATGGCGGAAGCTCTAGAGAAGCTTTTCCTGCAGAAGATCTCGGAAATGACGCAGGAGGAGACGGAAATCGTTATCGCGCAGACCAAGGGGAGGGGGCGCGCGAGGAAGGAACCAGGTACGGCCCCCACGTCCATCCCGCCGTTAAGCCGGGCTTAGCGTGGCGCCTGGTTTGATCCGGACTCGACTGGGGGGGTTTAATGGGGGTGTTAGTTAAAGCCAAGCGTCGTTCCGGGGATCGCGGGTGGGAAGGGAAGGGAGGGAAAGGGAAAGGAAGGGAAAGGAAGGGGAAGAGAAGAGGAAGGGGAAGGGAAAAGGAAGGGGAAGGGAGAAGGAAGGGAAGGGAAAAGGAAAAGGAAGGGAAAAGGAAAAGGAAGGGAAAAGGAAAAGGAAGGGAAAAGGAAAAGGAAGGGAAAAGGAAAAGGAAGGGAAGGGAAGGGGGAAGGAAAAGGGAGGGAAGGGGGAAGGAAAAGGAAGGGAAGGAAAGGGAAGGGAAAAGGAAAAGGAAGGGAAGGGAAAAGGAAGGGAAGGGAAAAGGAAGGGAAGGGAAAAGGAAGGGAAGGGAAAAGGAAGGGAAAGGAAAAGGAAAAGGAAGGGAAGGGAAAAGGAAGGGAAGGGAAAAGGAAAAGGAAGGGAAGGGAAAAGGAAAAGGAAGGTAAGGGAAAAGGAAGGGAAGGGAAAAGGAAGGGAAGGAAAGGGAAGGGAAAAGGAAAAGGAAGGGAAGGGAAAGGAAGGGAAGGGAAAAGGAAGAGAAGGGAAGGAAAAGGAAAAGGAAGGGAAGGAAAAGAGAGGCAAGGGGAAGGGAAATGAAGGGGAAGGAAAAGGAAGGGAAGGGAGGGAAAAGGAAGGGAAGGAAAAGAGAGGCAAGGGGAAGGGAAATGAAGGGGAAGGAAAAGGAAGGGAAGGGAGGGAAAAGGAAGGGAAGGAAAAGAGAGGCAAGGGGAAGGAAAAGGAAGGGAAGGGGAAGGAAAATGAAGGGGAAGGGAAAAGGAAGGGAAGGAAAAGGAAAGGAAAAAAGGAAGGAAAGGAAAGGAAAGGAAAAGAGGGACTCCCCCTCCTGGGCCAGGGAAGGGGCCTTAGGCCTGAGCTCGGGCTTTTGCCGGGCAGGTCTTGTCACCGTTTTTGGCTCCGTTTTGCCCAACGAACCATCAAAATAACCCTCACGAAGTAAAAAAACGCGGCCGGTGTTCGTCCCCGGCCGCTTCCTCGAGAGCCGCAAGTCGGCAATTAAACACCACGAACCTTCGTTCCAAAACACTTAATTGCTTTTCCCCTCCAATTAACCGCCGCTTGAAGCGCGCCGCCATTTCCTCTGTGTTCTCTCTCGCCAGGGACATCCAAACCGGGATCATCGGCCGTTCCCAACGCCACCCCGGCCTCCTCCCCGGCGCCGCCGCCGCAGCCGCTCGCGGCGCCGCCGCCGCCGCACCCCTTCCCCCCCGTCACCCCCGACCTCATCGTCCCCGCGCCCGTGATGACGATGGTGCCTCCGCAGCCGCCCGCGCCGGCCCCCCCGGCCCCCGCGCCGCCCGCCCCGGCCCCCCAGCCCCTCCAACCGCACCCGCCCGTCATCCCCACGCCCGCCCAGCCCGTCAAGGTGAGTCTTCCCTTCGTTACCTTAACGACACGGGCGCCATTACCCGAAACCGCTCCGAAAATTCACGTTTGGCCAACGGTTCTTTGCGTTGAGTGGGAAAGGTGCCGTGCTGGCTCTCTGAGCTGGCCTAGTTAAACGCAACTCGTTTTGCCCGCTTAAAACCGTCCTTGAGCTTTGCGCGACTCAAGGGTTCCATCTTGACTCGCGCCATTGTTGGTGGAGATGAGATAATCACAGAATCCCAGAGTGTCAGGGGTCGAAGGGACCTCAAAGCTCATCCATCTAACCCCCCGGAGCGGGAACACCCAGCTGAGGTGACACATGAATGTGTCCGTGTCCTTGAACTTGAACTCAGGGGACAGAACTGGACACACTATTCCAGATGTGACACAGTATTCCAGATGTGGCCTCCCCAGGGCAGAGCAGAGGGGCAGGAGAACCTCTCTGACCTACTGACCACCCCCTTCTAATCCCTCCCAGGTCCCATTGGCTTCCTGGCCACAAGGGCCCAGTGCTGGCTCAGCCACAGCACCCGCTGTTCCCAGCTGGTCTCCCATCCAAGCACTGACCGGGCCCGACCCTGCTTAGCTTCCCACATCAGACGGGATGGGGCGTTCTCAGGGTGCTATGGCTGTATAGATTATATGTGTATATATATATATGTGTTCCCAACTATATCCTGATAGTATCTGAACTAAAGGGCAGAGTAGAGGGGCAGGAGAACCTCTCTGACCTACTGACCACCCCCTTCTAACCCCTCCAGGTCCCATTGGCTTCCTGGCCACAAGGGCCCAGTGCTGGCTCATGGTCACCCTGCTGTCCCCAGGACCCCCAGCTCCCTTTCCCCTACGCTGCTCTCTAATATGTAATTTCCCAACCTATACTGGACCCTGGGGCTGTTCCTGCCCAGATCAACACTCTACACTTGTTCTATTTTATTGAATTTCTCCTCCCCAGCCTGTCCAGGTCTCTGATGGCAGCACAGCTCCCAGTGTCCCCACTGCTTGGTGTCACCAGCAAACTGGGTGACACTCACTCTATTCCCTCATCCAAATCATTGATGGATATATTGAATAATATAGACCCCTGGGGCGCTGCACTGGATCCCGGCCCCAACTGGACTCTGCCCCATTGCCCACGACCCTCTGGCTTCTTCCCTCCTGGTTTTTACGTAGAGCTCAACAAATCTCGGTATTAGTGTTGGAGCCCGAGCGCCGGTGAGAAACGCGACGCCGGGGGTAAAATTGCTTTTGTCCTTTGTTTCGTAGACAAAAAAAGGGGTGAAGAGGAAAGCAGACACCACGACCCCCACCACCATCGACCCGATCCACGACTCCTCGTCGCTCCCCGCCGAGCCCAAAGCCACCAAATGCGGCCCGCGGCGGGAGAGCAGCCGCCCGGTGAAGCCGCCCAAGAAGGACGTTCCGGATTCCCAACAACACGCGGCGGAGAAGAGCAGCAAGATCTCGGAGCAGCTGAAATACTGCGGCGGGATCATCAAGGAGATGTTCGCCAAGAAACACGCGGCCTACGCTTGGCCCTTCTACAAACCCGTGGACGTGGAGGCGCTGGGGCTGCACGACTATTGCGACATCATCAAACACCCCATGGATCTGAGCACCATCAAGGTAAGTCGGACATTCGGGACGGACAGGCGGACAAAACTACGTAACATCGTCCTAATTTGCCCTCAAAATGGTCGTTTTTGGTTCCAAATCTGAACTTTTAAGTCAGGAAACCTTAATTCCTTACGTCGAAATCCATGGCTTTTTAGTTATCAGTTATTAATTCGTTATTTTGAAGGCTTTAAGTTTTTAATTACCAAATCCATACAAAACAACCCTGTTACTATTTAAACCCTAGAGAACAGAAACCACAGGAATGCAGAGATTTGGTTTAAACCACCATTTTTGGAGCTTTTCTGCCCAAATCAGGCTTGTCTTAAGCACACGTAGTTCCCTCTACTTCCAAATCGCTTCATTTTGATGAACGGCCGCAAATTAATCACCATTTCCCCTGGAAATGTTAATTAATCATCGCGCTCGTTGCATTTGCAAATTGCAACGTTGTCCCAATTTCCCCTCAAAATGGTCATTTTTGGTTCCAAATCTGAACTTTTAAGTCAGGAAACCTTAATTCCTTACGTCAAAATCCACGGCTTTTTAGTTATCAATTATTAATTCGTTATTTTGAAGGCTTTAAGTTTTTAATTACCAAATCCATACAAAACAACCCTGTTACTATTTAAACCCTAGAGAACAGAAACCACAGGAATGCAGAGATTTGGTTTAAACCACCATTTTTGGAGCTTTTCTGCCCAAATGAGGCTTGTCTTAAGCGCACGTAGTTCCCTCTACTTCCAAATCGCTTCATTTTGATGAGCGGCCGCAAATTAATCACCATTTCCCCTGGAAATGTTAATTAATCATCGCGCTCGTTGCATTTGCAAATTGCAACGTTGTCCCAATTTCCCCTCAAAATGGTCGTTTTTGGTTCCAAATCTGAACTTTTAAGTCAGGAAACCTTAATTCCTTACGTCGAAATCCACGGCTTTGTAGTTATCAATTATTATTTCATTATTTTGAAGGCTTTACATTTTTAATTACCAAAGCAAAACTACGCGATACATACAAAACAACCCTGTTACTATTTAAACCCTAGAGAACAGAAACCACAGGAATGCGGAGATTTGGTTTAAACCACCATTTTTGGAGCTTTTCTGCCCAAATCAGGCTTGTCTTAAGCACACGTAGTTCCCTCTACTTCCAAATCGCTTCATTTTGATGAACGGCCGCAAATTAATCACCATTTCCCCTGGAAATGTTAATTAATCATTGCGCTCGTTGCGTTTGCAAATTGCAACGTCGTCCCAATTTGCCCTCAAAATGGTCATTTTTGGTTCCAAATCTGAACTTTTAAGTCAGGAAACCTTAATTCCTTACGTCGTTTTTGGTTCCAAATCTGAACTTTTAAGTCAGGAAACCTTAATTACTTACGTCGAAATCCACAGCTTTTTAGTTATCAGTTATTGATTCGTTATTTTGAAGGCTTTAAGTTTTTAATTACCAAACGTTAAATGGCGATTTAGAAATTGTGAGTTTTTTAGTTACCGAACCTCAATTCGTTATTTTGAAGTCGTTAATATTTTAGCGACCAAACGTTAATTTACGATGTAAAAGTCGTTATATTTTAGCTACCGAACCTTAATTGATGATTTTGAAGGCGTTAATGTTTTAACTCCGACTCCTTCGCCCACGTTGGGTTTGGTTTTAAACCCTTGATGCTGTTCAGAAGGAAACGACATGTTTTCCGTGACTCCTTTGGGTCAAAACCAGCCAGTTTTGGTCAAAAGAAAGACTCATTTTGGTCAAACTGCTAATTTTGGTCAAACGTGCCATTGTTCTTTTGACCCAAAATAGTTGTTTTCTTGCCCAAAATCAGTCACTTTTGACCAAAATGAGTCATGGAGCGCACGTCGGCCTCTTCTGAACCACATTGAGGACGCCCGTAGGCCGCTCTAATCTTTATAAACCATCCGCAGTCCTTCGTTTGACCCAAATTAGTTGTTTCTTTGACCAAAATTAGTTGTTCCTTTGACCCAGACTAGTCATTCTTTTGACCAAAATCTGTCATTCCATTTTGAGCCCTGAGGTGATTCTGGCGCCACTTTGATCCTTGGGGTGATTCTGGCGCCATTTTGATCCCTGAGGTGATTCTGGCGCAATTTTGATCCTTGGGGTGATTCTGGGGCCATTTTGACCCCTGAGGTGATTCTGGCGCCATTTTGATCCCTGAGGTGATTCTGGCGCCATTTTGATCCCTGAGGTGATTCTGGCGCCATTTTGATCCCTGAGGTGATTCTGGCGCCATTTTGATCCCTGAGGTGATTCTGGCGCCATTTTGATCCCTGAGGTGATTCTGGCGCCATTTTGATCCCTGAGGTGATTCTGGCGCCATTTTGAGCCCTGAGGTGATTTTGGGGCCATTTTGAGCCCTGAGGTGATTCTGGCGCCATTTTGAGCCCTGAGGTGATTCTGGCGCCATTTTGAGCCCTGAGGTGATTCTGGCGCCATTTTGATCCCTGAGGTGATTTTGGGGCCATTTTGAGCCCTGAGGTGATTCTGGCGCCATTTTGATCCTTGGGGTGATTTTGGCGCCATTTTGACCCTGAGGTGATTCTGGAGCCATTTTGATCCTTGAGGTGATTCTGGCGCCATTTTGAGCCCTGAGGTGATTCTGGGGCCATTTTGAGGCACTTGGGGGTCGCTCCTTGGTTCTCCTGCCCCTCTGCTCTGCCCTGGTGACCCACACCTGGAATATTGTGTCACATCTGGAATAGTGTGTCCGGTTCTGGCCCCTCAGTTCAAGGACAGGGACACGTTCCTGTGTCACCTCACCTGGGCGTCCCTGCTCCACAATGGATGATTTTTGAGGTCCATCCAACCCCTGCCATGCTGTGATTTGCACCTTTTCTCTCCCATTTAGTCCAAACTGGAGAACCGGGAGTACCGAGACGCTCAGGAATTCGCCGCCGACGTGCGACTCATGTTCTCCAACTGCTACAAGTACAACCCGGCCGACCACGAGGTGGTGGCCATGGCGCGGAAACTGCAGGTACGGCCACGATCCGACCGCTCGCCGCTTATTTATCCAGCCTAAAACCCATCAAATAACACCAAAATTGGTCAACATGGTGGATAACGGTGCAAAAATGATCATTTTTGCAGTGGAAGTGAGATACGACCGCTCGCCGCTTATTTATCCAGCCTAAAACCCATCAAATAACACCAAAATTGGTCAACACGGTGGATAACGGTGCAAAAAATGATCATTTTTGCAGTGGAAGTGATGCAAGATGTGCCTCACTCCACCCAATTTTCCTCTTTAAACTCTTTATTTCATCCATTTTTGTGCCCTTTGAAGGAGTAAGGAGGGAAAGCGTGGCTCCAAAATGACGCTTTTTCCCCCCAAAAAACACCTAGAGAGGAAAAACATGGCGTTAATTCTCGCTTGGGCTTTTTTAATGTGAGCTTTGAGGTCCCTTCCAACTCCTGACATTCTTTGATTCTGTGAATTAATTCATAAAAAAGTCCCAAAACTTAACGCACGCTCCACAAAATCATCTCAATTCCATCTTTTCTTATTAAATAAATAATTTAGTTGTGTTTAATAACTTCACTGGGACATGTGCAATACAAACCAGACGGCCCCGGAGTCCCCCCTCCAAGAAGCATCGTTTGCTGGTGATAATCACTTTCTGGTTCACGGAAAACAATAATTAGGTTATAAATAATCACTAATTACAGTGATTCAGTGATAATTACAGCGTGTGCGTCCGTTGTCCGGAATTGATGCCGTTCCTGGGAAATCTCGTTTATCCCTCCCGTGTTTTCCGCTCGTTTTCACTGAAATTTAAGCCCAAGCACGTCGATGAATTTAATGGTGTTTCTAATTAATTTAACGGCGTTTTTAATTAATTAAGCGGCATTTTTGAAGCAAATTTAAGCAGCAAAACATCTCCAGCGCCCGGAAAAGGAAAATAAACCCGAATTAAGGTGGGAGGAGTTGCCAAAACTGGGTTTGTTTTGTCTGTCGCTGGTTTGTTCTTCATGAAGTGGCAACTTGGGGGGAAAAAAGGGGGATTGGGTGCAAGTGGCACTTGGTCCCTTCAAGCAACCGGAAAAATATGCTAAAATGTTTCCTTGAGATGAAGTCAGTGGTGCTGAGGGATAGAACCGGGTCTAAATGGAGCCAGGCTGTCAGTAAAGCCAGGTCTAAACGCAACCAGGATGTATATAAAGCCAGGTCTAAACACAACCAGGTTAAAACACAACCAGGTTGTAAATAAAACCAGATCTAAACACAACCAGGCTATAAATAAAGCCAGGTCTAAACACAACCAGGCTCTAAACGCAACCAGGCTGTCAATAAAACCAGGTCTAAACCAGACTCTAAACATGATCAGGCCGTAAATAAAGCCAGATCTAAACACAACCAGGTATAAGCACAACCAGGCTGTAAGTAAAGCCAGGTCTAAACATGACCAGGCTGTAAATAAAACCAGGTGTAAACACAACCAGGCTGTAAATAAAGCCAGGTCTAAACACAACCAGGCTGTAAATAAAGCCAGGTCTAAACACAACCAGGCCATAAATAAAACCAGGTGTAAACACAACCAGGCTGTAAATAAAGCCAGGTCTAAACACAACCAGGCTGTAAGTAAAGCCAGGTCTAAACTTAACCAGGCTGTAAATAAAGGCAGATCTAAACACAACCAGGTCTAAACATGACCAGGCAGTAAATAAAGCCAAGTCTAAACACAACCAGGCTGTAAGTGAAGCCAGGTTTAAACACAGCCAGGCTAAAACATGACCAGGCTGTAAATAAAGCCAGGTCTAAACACGACCAGGCCGTAAATAAAGCCAGATCTAAACACAACCAGGTTAAAACACAACCAGGCTGTAAATAAAGCCAGGTCTAAACACAACCAGGTTTTAACACAACAAGGTCTAAATCCAACCAGGCTCTAAATAAAACCAGGTCTAAATACAACCATCTCTAAACACAACCAGCCTTTAAACACAACCAGGTCTAAACAGGACCAGGCTCTAAACACAACCAGACTCCAAACACAACCAGATCTAAACATTTCCAGGCTGTTAATAAAACCAGGTCTAAACACAACCAGGTTTTAACACAAGGTCTAAACACAACCAGGTTCTAAATAAAACCAGGTCTAAATACAACCATCTCCAAGCACAACCAGGTCTAAACATTTCCAGGCTGTAAATAAAACCAGGTCTAAACACAACCAGGTTTTAACACAACAAGGTCTAAATCCAGCCAGGCTCTAAATAAAACCAGGTCTAAATACAACCATTTCTAAACACAACCAGCCTTTAAACACAACCAGGTCTAAATAGGACCAGGCTTTAAACACAACCAGGTCTAAATAGGACCAGGCTCTAAAAACAACCAGACTGCAAACACAACCACGTCTAAACATTTCCAGGCTGTAAATAAAACCAGGTCTAAACACAACCAGGTTTTAACACAACAAGGTCTAAATCCAGCCAGGCTCTAAATAAAACCAGGTCTAAATACAACCATCTCTAAACACAACCAGGTCTAAACATTTCCAGGCTGTAAATAAAACCAGGTCTAAACACAACCAGGTTTTAACACAACAAGATCTAAATCCAACCAGGCTCTAATAAAACCAGGTCTAAATACAACCATCTCTAAACACAACCAGGCTTTAAACACAACCAGGTCTAAACATTTCCAGGCTGTAAATAAAACCAGGTCTAAACACAACCAGGTTTTAACACAACAAGGTCTAAATCCAACCAGGCTCTAAATAAAACCAGGTCTCAATACAACCAGGCTTTAAACACAACCAGGTCTAAATAGGACCAGGCTCTGAATAAAACCATCTTGGAGACGGTGAAAACTCCAGGAGAGTTGGAGGTTTTGTAGGGTGGGACCCCGGTGTCACCGACCCCCCATCACTGACCCCGGTGTCACTGACCCCGGTGTCACCGACCCGGTGTCACCGACCCGGTGTCACCGACCCCGGTGTCACCGACCCCCCATCACCGACCCCATTTCTCCCCCATTTTCCAGGACGTGTTCGAGATGCGTTTCGCCAAGATGCCGGACGAGCCCGAGGAGCCGGCGGTTCCGGCCTCGTCGCCGGCCGCGCTGCCCCCGCCCGCCAAGGCCACCGTCCCGTCCTCCAGCGACAGCAGCAGCGACAGCAGCAGCGACAGCGACAGCTCGTCCGACGACTCGGAGGAGGAACGCGCCCAGCGCCTGGCCGAGCTGCAGGAGCAGGTACGCGCGGCTCCGGCGCTCGACTTGGCCCCGGTTGTGCCGCGGTGAGCGGGAAGTGCCGCAAAACGGTTGGGGAACGCGGAGGAGTTGGTGGGGGGGGTGTGTTCCGGGGGGACACGCGAGGGGGGTCGCGAGGGTGGGAATTGGCTGCCTGTGATTGGGTGGTGAATCTGGAGCGGGAAGGAGAATCCGGAGCGGGGAGGAGAATCTGAGTGGGCAGGACAGGGCAGGAGAATCCAGAGCAGGCAGATTAATCCAGAGTGGGCAGGAGAATCAGGAGTGGGAAGGAGAATCCAGAGCAGGCAGATTAATCCAGAGTGGGCAGGAGAATCTGGAGTGGGAAGGAGAATCCGGAGCAGGCAGGAGAATCCAGAGCAGGCACATTAATCCGGAGCGGGAAGGAGAATCCGGAGCAGGCAGATTAATCCAGAGTGGGCAGGAGAATCTGGAGTGGGACGGAGAATCCAGAGCAGGCAGGAGAATCCGGAGTGGGCAGGACAAGGCAACAGAATCCGGAGCGGGCAGGAGATTCCAGAGCAAGCAGATTAATCTGGAGCGGGCAGGCGAAACCTGAGCAAGCAAGAAAATCCAGAGCAGGCAGGAGAATCCGGAGTGGAAAGGATAATCCAGAACAGGCAGGAGAAGGCAAGATAATCTGGAGCAGGCAGGAGAATCTGGAGTGGGCAGATTAATCATGAGCGGGCAGGAGAATCTGGAGTGGGCACATTAATCATGAGCGGGCAGGAGAATCTGGAGTGGGAAGGAGAATTATGAGTACACAGGAGGATCCGGAGCGGGCAGAAGAATCCAGAGTGGGCAGGACAAGGCAGGAGAATCCAAGCAGGCAGATTAATCCGGAGTGGGCAGGAGAATTTGGAGTGAGAAGGAGAATCCCGAATGGGCAGAAGAATCTGGAGCGGGCAGGAGGATCCGGAGTGGGCAGAAGAATCCAGAGTGGGCAGGACAAGGCAGGAGAATCCGGAGTGGGCAGGAGATTCCAGAGCAGGCAGATTAATCCAGAGCGGGCAGGAGAATCTGGAGTGGGAAGGAGGATCCAGAGCAGGCAGAAGAATCTGGAGTGGGCAGGACAAGGCAGGAGAATCTGGAGCAGGCAGAAGAATCCAGTGTAGGCAGGACAAGGCAGGACAATCCGGAGTGGGCAGGAGAATCCAAGCAGGTGGGAGAATCTGGAGCGGGCAGGAGGATCCAGAGCAGGCAGGACAAGGCAGGAGAATGTGGAGCAGGCAGGAGAATCTGAGAAGGCAGGAGAATCCAGAGTGGGAAGGAGAACCTGGAGCGGGCAGGAGAATCCGGAGCAGGCAGGACAAGGCAGGAGAATCTGGAGCAGGCAGGAGAATCTGATTGGGCAGGAGATTCCAGAGCAGGCAAATTAATCCGGAGTGGGCAGGAGAATCCGGAGCGGGCAGGAGAATCTGGAGCAGGCAGGAGAATCCCAAACAGGCCGGACTCTCCTCAACTGCATCTCCTGCATCCTTCCCGTTAGCACCGCTAATTAAAGCATCGTTAGCGCTGACGAAGGGAGCAGCCGCTTCTCCCTTAGAATCGCTCCGGAGAGGTTTGTTTCCAGCTGCAGCGGGTGGCACTTTAATCCACATAAACCAGCGCGCCGAAAAGCTGGAAAAATTAAGAGTGATTAATATAAAGAATGAGCGTTTGGTAATTGAGAAACAAAGTTAATTACTACGGGGAAAAGGGCGTTAATTGGTGTGTGTTTGGCAGCTGAAGGCCGTGCACGAGCAGCTGGCGGCTCTGTCCCAGCCCCAGCAGAACAAACCAAAGAAAAAGGAGAAAGACAAGAAGGAGAAAAAGAAGGAGAAGCACAAAAAAAAGGAGGAGCTGGAGGAGGCCAAGAAGAGCAAAGCCAAGGAGCCGCCCACCAAAAAGCCCAAGAAGAGCAACAGCACCAGCAGCACCTCCAGGTGAGCCCCGACTGCTCCCGGTACCGGCAGGGACGCCCATTGGCCATTGCCGGGGCTTAAACTGAGCTTTGGGTGTCTAAGAGCGGCTTAAACTGAGCTTTGGGTGTCTAAGAGCAGCTTAAACTGAGCTTTGGGTGTCTAAGAGCGGCTTAAACTGAGCTTTGGGTGTCTAAGAGCGGCTTAAACTGAGCTTTGGGTGTCTAAGAGCGGCTTAAACTGAGCTTTGGGTGTCTAAGAGCGGCTTAAACTGAGCTTTGGATGTCAAACAGCAGCTTAAACTCAGCTTTGGATGTTGAACAGCAGCTTAAACTCAGCTTGTGGTATATAACAGCAGCTTGAGCTCAGCTTTGGGTGTGTAACAGCAGTTTAAACTCAGCTTGCCATGTCTAGCAGCAGGTTGAGCTCAGCTTTGGGTGTCGTAACAGCAGCTTAAACTGAGTCTTGGGTGTCTAAGGGCAGCTTAAGCTCAGCTTTGGGTGTGTAACAGCAGCTTAAACTGAGCTTTGGGTGTCGAACAGCAGTTCAAACAGAGCTTTGGATGTTGAACAGCAGCTTAAACTCAGCTTGTGGTGTCTAGCAGCAGGTTGAGCTCAGCTTCGGGTGTCTAACAGCATCTTAAACTGAGCCTTGGTTGTCTAACAGTAGCTCAAACTCAGCTTGTGGTGTCAAACAGCAGCTTAAACTCAGCTTGCGGTGTCTAGTAGCAGGTTGAACTCAGCTTTGGTTGTCTAAAAGTAGCTTAAACTGAGCCTTGGGCATCTAGCAGCAGGCTAAACTCAGCTTTGGGTGTCTAACAGCAGATTAAACTCAGCTTTAGTTATCTAGCAGCAGGTTGAGCTCAGCCTTAGGGGTTTAACAGGAGGTTGAACTCAGTTTTGACTGTGTGGCATCAGGTTAAGCTCAAATTCAGGTGTATAACAACGTGCTGAGCTCAGATTTATTGCCTGACATGAGACTGAGCTCAGTGTACTGCATCCCAACCTCACGGTCGAGCTTTCATTGCCAAAGCTGCTCCTTTGCAGGATAAAAACTAAAAATACTTCATCCCCAGTGTTTTAGTGGTTAAACCTCAGAGGTTAGACCTGAGTGGCCAACATCAGCTTGAGCTCAGCTTACTGCTGAGCTCATGGTTGAGCATTAAGCTCAAGCTTTCAGTGCCAAAGCTGCACGTTTCCAGGACGAAAATTAAAAATATTAAATCCCGACTGATTTAGTGGTAAAACCTCCGCGGTTAGACCTGAGTGGCCGACATCAGCTTGAGCTCAGCTTACTGCTGAGCTCATGGCTGAGCATGAATTAAGCTCAGGCTTTCAGTGCCTAAGTGCACCTTTCCAGGATGATTCTGAGTGTTTTTAGGCATTAAACTTTAGCCGTTAGACCCGAGTGGCCAACATCAGCTTGAGCTCAGCTTACTGCATCCCAACCCCACAGCTGAGCTTTCAGTGCCAAAGCTGCTCCGTTCAATCAAAATTACTAAATCCCGAGTGGTTAAATCTGAGCTTAGACCCGAGTGGCTGCTTGGGGATGTTAGGCCGGGTTTATTTTAACACTGCTCCTTGTTTGAAGTAGTAAGAAGGAGGCGGCGGTGCCCAAGAGCAGCAAAGCGGCGCCGGCCTACGAGTCGGAGGAGGAGGAGAAGTGCAAACCCATGTCGTACGAGGAGAAGCGGCAGCTGAGCCTGGACATCAATAAACTCCCCGGTGAAAAGTTAGGCCGGGTTGTGCACATCATCCAGTCCCGGGAACCCTCGCTTAAAAACTCCAACCCCGACGAGATTGAGATCGACTTTGAGACCCTCAAACCCTCCACCCTGCGCGAGCTCGAGCGCTACGTCACCTCCTGCCTGCGCAAGAAGAGGAAAGCCCCGGGTAGGTCAGGCTTAAACGCGGGTTTAGTCTTTCAATACGTTGTAAATCTATTGTAAAAATATTTTAAATACATATTTTTCTAATTAATATCAATAAGCAATTTGCTGTTTTTCTGCCGCCTCCTCAGATCAACACGTTGGTGCAGCTTAAAACAAAAAAGGGAGTTTTTAGGCCCAGATTAAACGCCTGGCTGGGCCTAAGGAGGAGAGATGCCTGGTTTTAGGCCGGCCTAAAGTGGCTGGGTAAAGCCAGACCTGCTGGGATTAAACACATGGCTGGGCTTAAGGAGGAGAAGATCCCACTGGTCTTAGGCCAAACTAAAACCACGGTCTAAAGCCAGACTTTTCTACCCCGGAGGGGTTTAGGACAGGCTTAAATCCCATGGGATGGTCACACAAGGGACAGACGCCCCTAGTAAAAACCCATCACCCCAAAGCCTCGGAGACCCCGCTAAGTCCGGCCTAGCGTAGGCCAGCAACAGAAATAAGCAGAGACATGGGTTTAAAGCTTGGCTTAGCCCATCTCGGGGGGACTAATTACCCCTTAACGATGTCGTTATGGTCTCGTTGCAGCGGAGAAGGTGGATGTGATCGCCGGCTCCTCCAAGATGAAGGGATTCTCCTCCTCAGAGTCTGAGAGCACCAGTGAGTCCAGCTCATCTGACAGCGAAGATTCAGAAACAGGTTAGACGCGGTTTATTTAATGACTTAAGTCCTAGACCTGCCTTCTGTATAAATAAATACGTTTTCATTCCTGTCTCGGTCTTTTAATTCTTACTCGAGAACGGAAAAGCCAAACCCGCCGGTTTTGCCGCGTGTTTGGGCTTGACGTGGTCGCCTTGGCGGTTCTTAAGCCGGACACGGTGATTTTTCATAAGCTTTGCCTTGCTGAACTTAGGCCTGAGCATGGGAGCCTAAACCCAGCGAGCTCATTGGCTGCTTAATGACCTAGATTGGTGGTTTTAGGAAAACGCCATATTTTCCCTCAAAGGAGAGACTTAAACTGAGGAAAAAAATGGGGGTTTATGGCAAAAACTCGCTGCTTCTCCCTCCTTGGGCTCAAATTAGGCTGAGTTTATGTTCTTCTTAATCATTAAGCTTTTCCTTGCAACCGTTCTGTCCGTGCTTTTGGGGACGCAAAGTTTGTGCCGCCGCTTAAGACTGGTTTTACCTCCCAGCTGCTCACTCAGCTCACACTGTGGAGGTTAAGCAGAGCTTATCCAACTTAGGCTAATGTTGAGGTTGGGGCGTTTTGATGGATCTTGATGGGGAAGAGCAAAACCTGCCGTATTTATGCTCTTCAATGAGTTTTAGCCAATTTAGCTTGATTTAAACCAAAATAGACCGCAGCGCTGGGGTTTAGCCAGCCCAGTTTATCGTGTCGCCTTGAACTTGGCCCACCCCAAATCCAGAGTTTTAATCCCGGCTTTAAACCCAGCCGATCCAGTCTACCCACTAAACCCGTCCCGTACAAATCCCCAAATTGCGTTTTGTTTCAGTTTCGCTGGTTTTTCCCCCAAAAATCCAGGGGGGGGATTTCAGGGAATCAAAAATGGGAATTATGGGATGCGCCAGCACTAATTAAAACCCCAAAAAGTGCCCCAAAATTGCCCAAAATGCTGTTTTTTTGCACATTTCTCCCCAAAAGGTGGCTGGGAGATGTAGAGGAGCACGAGTCGCCATTGAGTTTGGGGCTTAATTAAGACAATTAATCTCTTTAATCAATTAATTCCCAGGGCCGATGGGTTTCTGCTCCCCTCAACCATTTTTTTCCTCCCTTTCTGATAAAAATCTTTATAAATTCTCATTAAAAACCTCAAATTTGCCCCAAATCGCGATATCTCCATCCCCGTATCTGCACCGTTAGTGTTCAGTTGCTTTTAAGCTGGACTTTAAGACTTCTTAAAGACGCTTTCAGATAGTTTTACACTGTTTAAAGACTCTTTAGGTGCCTTAAGATTATTTAAAGACCTTTTAAGATACTTGAAGACCTGTTACTCAGGTTTAATTTGCAGGCACGTGAGTTTAACTTAAAGGTTTAACCCGCAGGTTTAATTCCCAGACCCAGGTTTAAATCACAGGCATCCGGGTTTAATTCCCAGATATCCAGGTTTAAATCACAGGCACCTGGGTTTAGTTCCCAGATACCCAGGTTTAAATCACAGGTACCCGGGTTTAATTCAGATATACCCAGGTTTAAATCACAGGCAGCCGGGTTTAATTCCCAGATACCCAGGTTTAAATCACAGGCACTCGGGTTTAATTTCCAGATACCCAGGTTTAAATCACAGGCACTCGGGTTTAATTCCCAGATACCCAGGTTTAAATCACAGGCACTCGGGTTTAATTCCCAGATACCCAGGTTTAAATCACAGGTTTAATTCCTAGGTACCCAGGTATAAATCACAGGCACCTGGATTTAATTCCCAGATACCCAGGTTTACATCACAGGCAGCTGGGTTTAATTCCGAGGTACCCAGGTTTAATTCCCAGATACCCAGGTATAAATCACAGGCAGCCGGTTTAATTCAGATATACCCAGGTTTAAATCACAGGCACCTGGGTTTAGTTCCCAGATACCCAGGTTTAAATCACAGGTAACTGGGTTTAATGCAGATACACCCAGGTTTAAATCACAGGCAGCTGGGTTTAATTTCCAGATACCCAGGTTTAAATCACAGGTACCCGGGTTTAATTCAGATATACCCAGGTTTAAATCACAGGTAACCGGGTTTAGTTCCCAGATACCCAGGTTTAAATCACAGGTAACTGGGTTTAATGCAGATATACCCAGGTTTAAATCACAGGTACCCGGGTTTAAATCACAGGCAGCCGGGTTTAATTCAGATATACCCAGGTTTAAATCACAGGCACCCGGGTTTAGTTCGCAGGTTCCCAGGTTTAAATCACAGGTAACTGGGTTTAATGCAGATATACCCAGGTTTAAATCACAGGCAGCTGGGTTTAAATCACAGGTACCCGGGTTTAATTCAGATATACCCAGGTTTAAATCACAGGTACCCAGGTTTAAGTCCCAGATGCCCAGGTTTAAATCACAGGCACCCAGGTTTAGTTCCCAGATACCCAGGTTTAAATCACAGGTACCCGGGTTTAAATCACAGGTACCCGGGTTTAATTCAGATATACCCAGGTTTAAATCACAGGTACCCAGGTTTAAGTCCCAGATACCCAGGTTTAAATCACAGGTACCCAGGTTTAGTTCCCAGATATCCAACAACCATCTTCAACGGTGAAGAGCTTCATCCTTCGCTTGGGTTGGCCAAGCTTGTTGTGTCTACCAAGTCACCGGTGCCACCGGGTGATCCCTGGGACCATCATGGCTTTGTCATCATCTCCATTGGCTTCGTCTTCTTGGTGAAGACGTCTCCAACCAACGTGAAACGCCATTGGGGTCAGAGATGGGACGGGGCTTCTTGGTGTCATTGAGGGGACACCAGTAGAGACGCTGAACCACTCAACACCAAATGTGACCCAACAACCATCTTCAATGGTGAAGAGCTTCATCCTTCAGTTGCGTTGGCCAACCAAAGTCACCGGTGCCACTGGGTGATCCCTGGGACCATCATGGCTTTGTCATCATCTCCATTGGCTTCGTCTTCTTGGCGAAGACGTCTCCAACCAGTGTAAAATGCCGTCGGGGTTGGAGATGGGACGGGACTTCTTGGTGTCGTCGAGACGCCGGTAGAGACGTTGAACCACTCAACACCAAATGTGACCCAACAACCATCTTCAACGGTGAAGAGCTTCATCCTTCAGTTGGGTTGGCCAAGCTCGTTGCGTCTCCAAAGTCACCGGTGCCACCGGGTGATTCCTGGCACCGTCGTGGCTTTGCCGTGGTCTCCATTGGCTTTGTCTTCTTGGTGAGGATGGGACGGGGCTTCTTCTCGGTGCTCTTGTTGTGTGGGGAGATGCCAAACCACACCACGCCAACCGTAACCCAACAAGTGTCTTTGACAGTGAAGAACTTTGTCCTTTGGCTTGGCGGGTGGGAGGAGACAACGGGTCCAGACCCACGGACACCCATTGGGACTCATGGAAACCCGTCGGGAGCCACAGGCACCCATCTGGACCCACCGACACCCATCCGGACCCACGGGCACCCGTCCTGACCCATGGACACCCATCTGGGCCTTGGGGACCTTGGACACCAATCCGGGCCCACAGACACCCATCTGGACCCACAGACACCCATCCAGATGCATGGACACCCATCCGGACCCATGGACACCTGTCTGGACCCACAGACACCTATCGGGACCTATGGACACCCATCCGGATGCATGGACACCCATCTGGATCCATGGATACCCATTTGGACCCATGGACACCCATTGATACCCATGGGCACTCATCTGGATCCATGAACACCCATCTGGACCTTGGACACCTATCCGGACATACAGACACCCATCGGGACCCATGGACACCCATCTGGCTCCATAAATGCCCATCTGGACCTATGGGCACTCATCCGGACCCACGGACACCCATCCGGACCCACGGACACCCATCCTGACCCACGGACACCCATCCCAACCCACGGACACCCATCCCAACCCACGGACACCCATCCTGACCCTTGGACACCCATCCTGACCCTTGGACACCCATCCGGGCCCATGGACACCCATCCGGGCCCACAGACACCCCTCTGGACCCACGGACACCCATCTGGATCCTTGAACACCCATCTTGACCTATGGACACCCATCTGGACCCAGGGACACCCATCTGGACCCAGGGACGCCCATCCAGACCATGGACACCCATCCGGACTCATGGACACCCATCCGGATCCATGGACACCCATTGGGACCCACGGACACCCATCCGGATCCATGGACACCCATCCAGATCCGTGGACACCCATCCGGACCCATGGACACCCATTGGGACCCACGGACACCCATCCGGCCCCATGGACACCCATCCGGATCCATGGACACCCATTGGGACCCACGGACACCCATCCGGACCCATTGGGACCCACGGACACCCCCCAAATCCGTGACCCTGCAGTTTGGGGTTCCCACCTCCACAGGCTCAAATCCCCTTTCCCCCTCAATTCCTTTGCCGTATTCAAACCCAAACGTTGCCGGCGGATGAACCGGAGCCCGATGGGTCCCTTCTTCCCTCCCTTCTCTTTTTTTAGGTGATTTTTCCCCCAAAACCCCTTATTTTTTCACCATTTCAGCCTCAAAGTGTGAAAAACGGCCCCTCCTGCTGAGTTTCTCGTCTCCTCGAGCAAGGATTTATTGGTTTTTGGGTGTTTCTCCACCCAAAATGCGCCGGTGTGGGCGTGGGGCGCGACGGGGCCGAGCGGCAGCGCCGCCGTTCTAACACTTGCTCTGTTCCCCTCTTGTTTTTTGGCAGAAATGGCACCGAAATTGAAGAAAAAAGGGCATTCGGGGCGAGAGCAGAAAAAGGTGAGTGACGCGGTTAGCGGGCGGGAAGGTGGTTGTGACCAGAAAAAGGGGGTTTGGGACCAGAAAAGGGGGTTTTGGTGGCTCATTTGGTGACCAAAAAGGTTTTTTGGTGACCCAGAAAGATGCTTTGGTGACCAGGGGGGTGTTCGGTTACACGTTTTGGTGACCAGGGGGTGTTTCGGTGACACATTTTGGTGACCAGGGGGGTCTTTCCATGACACATTTTGTGACCAAAAAGGTTTTTTGGTGACCAGGGGGGTATTCAGTGACGCATTTTGGTGACCAGGGGGGTGTTCAATGACACATTTTGGTAACCGGGGGGTGTACGGTAACACATTTTGGTGACTGGGAAGGTGTTTTGTGACCGGGAGGGGGCTTTGGTGACCAGAAAAAGGGGTTTTGGTGACTCATATTGTGACCAAAAAGGTTTTTGGGTGACCCAGAAAGACACTTTGGTGACCAGGGGGGTGTTTGGTGACACATTTTGGTGACTGGGAAGGTGTTTCAGTGACACATTTTGGTAACCAGGGAGGTGTTTGGTGACACATTTTGGTGACCAGGGGGTGTTCGGTGACACATTTTGGTGACCGGGGGGTGTTTCAATGACATATTTAGTGACCGTGAAGGTGTTTTTATGACCATGAGGGAATTTTGGTGACCGGGAAGACGTTTCGGTGACACATTTTGGTGACCAGGGTGGTGTTTCAGTGACACATTTTGGTGACTGTGAAGGTGTTTTTATGACCATGAGGGAATTTTGGTGACCAGGGGGGTGTTCAGTGACACATTTTGGTGACCGGAGGGTGTTCAGTGACACATTTTGGTGACCGGGGGGTGTTCAGTGACACATTTTGGTGACCGGGGGGTGTTCGGTGACACATTTTGGTGACCAGGGTGACATTCAGTGACACATTTTGGTGACTGTGAAGGTGTTTTTATGACCAGGAGGGAATTCTGGTGACCAAGAAGGTGTTTCAGTGACACATTTTGGTGACCAGGAGGGTGTTCGGTGACACATTTTGGTGAACGGGGGCTGTTTCAATGACACATTTAGTGACCGTGAAGGTGTTTTTATGACCATGAGGGAATTTTGGTGACCAGGGGGGTATTCAGTGACACATTTTGGTGACCGGAGGGTGTTCAGTGACACATTTTGGTGACCGGAGGGTGTTCGGTGACACATTTTGGTGACCAGGGTGACATTCAGTGACACATTTTGGTGACTGTGAAGGTGTTTTTATGACCATGAGGGAATTCTGGTGACCAAGAAGGTGTTTCAGTGACACATTTTGGTGACCAGGAGGGTGTTCGGTGACACATTTTGGTGAACGGGGGCTGTTTCAATGACACATTTAGTGACCGTGAAGGTGTTTTTATGACCATGAGGGAATTTTGGTGACGAGGGGGGTGTTCAGTGACACATTTTGGTGACCGGAGGGTGTTCGGTGACACATTTTGGTGCCCAGGGGGGTGTTTTGGTGCCCAAAAAGGTGTTTTCAACAACTTTCCTCCCTCCCTCAGCATCACCACCACCACCACCAACCTGCGCAACAACCGCCGCCACCACAACCCCCGGCGCCGCCGCAGCCGCCTCCGCCGCAACCGCTGCCTCAAGCGCTGCCCCCCCAGCAGCCGCCACCTCCGCCGCCCGTCCCCCAACAACAACAACCCCCCCAACCCATGAAATCGTCCCCTCCGCCCTTCGTCCCCGCTCAAGTCCCCGGGGTCCTGGAGCACCCGCTGCCGGGGAACATGTTCGACACCATGACGCATTTCAGCCAGCCCATCCTGCACCTCGCGCAGCCCGACATGGCGCCGCACCTGCCGCAGCCGCCCGAGCACAGCACTCCGCCGCACCTCGGCCAGCACGCCGTGGTGTCCCCGCCAGGTGGGCGACGGAGCCGGGGTGGGCGGGGGGGGGTCTGCGTGGGGTGGAATCCAGGACAATGGGTGGAAAAGACCCTCAAGGTTGAGTCCAAACATAAGCAAACTGTGGCCATTTTGAGCCCTGAGGTGATTCTGGTATCACCATTTTGAGCCCTGAGGTGATTCTGGCGCCATTTTGAGCCCTGAGGTGATTCTGGCGCCATTTTGAGCCCTGAGGTGATTCTGGCGCCATTTTGAGCCCTGAGGTGATTCTGGTATCACCATTTTGAGCCCTGAGGTGATTCTGGTATCACCATTTTGAGCCCTGAGGTGATTCTGGCGCCATTTTGAACCCTGAGGTGATTCTGGCGCCATTTTGAGCCCTGAAGTGATTCTGGTGCCATTTTGAGCCCTGAGGTGATTCTGGCGCCATTTTGAGCCCTGAGGTGATTCTGGCGCCATTTTGAACCCTGAAGTGATTCTGGTGCCATTTTGATCCCTGAGGTGATTCTGGTGCCATTTTGATCCCTGAGGTGATTCTGGTGCTATTTTGAGCCCTGAGGTGAATTTGGTGCCATTTTGACGTCCCTGAGGTGATTCTGGCACCATCTTGATCCCTGAGGTGATTTTGGGGCCGTTTTGATCCCTGGGGTGATTCTGTTGCCATTTTGAGCCCTGAGCTGATCTCAGAATCAGTTTGGTCAGAAAAGCCCCTCGGGGTCATGGAGTCCAACCATTAACCCACATCCCTGAGACCCTCAGCCCTTTCCCTGAATAATTTGTTCCTAATTTCCAACCTAAACCTCCCCTGGTGCAACTTGAGCCCATCTTGGTACCCCCGGGGCCATTTTGAGCCCTGAGGTATCTTGGTGCCATTTTGACCCCTAAGGTGATTCTGGTGCCATTTTGAGCCATGAGGTGATTCCGGCGCCATTTTGAGCCCTGAGGTGACTCTGGTTGTCATTTTGATCCCAGAAGTGATTCTGGTGCCATTTTGATCCTTGAGGTGATTCTGGTGCCATTTTGATGCCTGAGGTGACTCTGTCGCCATTTTGACCCTTGAGGTGACTCTGGTGCCATTTTGATCCCTGAGGTGATTCTGGCGCCATTTTGATCCTTGAGGTGATTCTGGGGCCATTTTGAGCCCTGAGGTGACTCTGGTGCCATTTTGAGCCCTGAGGTGATTTTGGCGCCATTTTGAACCCTGAGGTGATTCTGGCGCCATTTTGATCCCTGAGGTGACTCTGTCGCCATTTTGACCCTTGAGGTGACTCTGGCGCCATTTTGATCCCTGAGGTGATTCTGGCGCCATTTTGATCCTTGAGGTGATTCTGGGGCCATTTTGACCCTGAGGTGACTCTGGTGCCATTTTGATCCCTGAGGTGATTTTGGTGCCATTTTGATCCCTGAGGTAATTCTGGTGCCATTTTGATCCTTGAGGTGATTCTGGCGCCATTTTGACCTTGAGGTGATTCTTGTGCCATTTTGATCCCTGAGATGATTCAGGCACCATTTTGATCCCCGAGCTGACCACCCAAACCCACCCCCACAATTCGTGGTTCTTCCTCCCCACTCACCCCTATCCCACCATCCCCACCGTTACCCACACACCCCTAACCGGTATTCCCCATATCAAAGTCCCGTTCCTCACCTCCCCGCCATGTCCCCCTCTCTCTCCCCAGCTTTGCACAACGCTCTGCCTCAGCAGCCCTCCCGGCCCAGCAACCGCGCGGCGGCGCTGCCCCCGAAGCCGTCGCGCCCGCCCGCCGTGTCGCCGGCGCTGGCCCAGCAGCCGCTGCTCCCGCAGCCGCCGCTGCCGCAGCCGCCCCAGGTGCTGCTGGAGGACGAGGAGCCGCCGCCGCCGCCGCACCACAACCTGCCTCTGAGCGCCAGCCAGATGCAGCTCTACCTGCAGCAGCTGCAGAAAGTGCAGCCGCAGACTCCGCTTCTCCCTTCAGTGAAGGTCCAGTCGCAGCCGCCGCCGCTGCCGCCGCCGCCGCCGCCGGCTCACCCCGCCGTGCAGCAGCTGCAGCACCAGCCGCCGCCGCGGCCCCTGCACATGCAGCCCCTGCCCTTCCCGCCGCACCTCCCGCAGCCGCAGCCGCCGCCGCCGCAGCAGCACCCGCCCCCGCAGCCGCCCCCGCCGCCGCCGCCGCCGCCGGCCAAGCCGCAGCAGGTCATCCAGCACCACCCGTCGCCGCGGCACCACAAGCCCGACCCCTACGCGACCGGTGAGCGGGAGGCGGCGCTGGAGCCGCGGGGCGGGGCGCGGGGCGGCGGGGACGGGCACACGTGTCCTCCGGGCTGCGCCGGTGGGCACGGAGGATGCACCGGTTCATGGGGTAACCGCGCGGCAAGGCCCGTTGCCATGGCGAACCGCAGGGTTTTGAGGAAACGGAGTGCTCAAGTGACTCGGTTTTGGGGGTCTGGAGGTTTTAGGATCTTGAGGAACTCAAGGATCTCAAGTTCTGGAGAATATCAAGTGTGTGAGCATCTTGAATGTCTCGGTTTGAGCGTCTTGATGTTTCAAGATCTTGAGGAACTCAAGGATCTCAGGTTCTTGAGAATATCAAGTGTCCGAGCATCTTGAATGTCTCGATTTGAGCGTCTTGATGTTTCAAGATCTTGAGGAGCTCAAGTATCTCAAGTTCTTGAGAGTATCAGATGTCTGAGCATCTTGAATATCTTGATTTGAGCGTCTTGATGTTTCAAGATCTTGAGGAACTCAAGGATCTCACGTTCTTGAGAATATCAAGCGTTTGAGGATCTCGAATATCTCGGTTTTGAGGATCTTGAGGAACTGCAGGATCTCAAGTGTTCAGAATATTAAGTATTCGATCATCTTGTTCTTGAGGGTCTTGAGGTTTTAAGATCTTGAGGAACTCAAGGATCTCAAATTCTTGAGAATATCAAGTGTCCGAGCATCTTGAATATCTCGGTTTTGAGGGTCTTGAGGTTTGAAGACCTTGAGGAACTCAAGGACCTCAAGTTTTTAGAATATCAAGTATTCTATCATCTTGTTTTCAAGGATCTTGAGGTTTTAAAATCTCGAGGTACTCAAGGATCTCAAGTTCTTGAAAATATCAAGTGTCCAAGGATCTTGAATATCTTGGTTTTGAGAGCCTTGAGGTTTCAAGATCTTGAGGAACTCAAGGACCTCAAGTTTTTAGAATATCAAGTATTCGATCATCTTGTTTTCGAGGATCTTGAGGTTTTAAGATCTTGAGGAACTCATGGATCTCAAATTTTTGAGACTATCAAGTGTCTGAGCATCTTGAATATCTCGTTTTCAAGGATCATCTCTGAGGATCTTGAGGCTTTAAGATCTTGAGGAGCTCCAGGATCTCAAGTTTTTAGAATATTGAGTGTTTGAGCATTTCATTTTTGAGCATCTTGAGGTTTCAAGATCTTGAGGAACTCATGGATCTCAAGTTTTTAGAAAATTGAATGTTCAAGTGTCTTGTTCTTGAGGATCTTGAGGTTTCTAAATCTTTGAGGAACTCATGGATCTCAAGGTTTTGAGAAGATCAAGTGTGTGAGCATCTTGAATGTCTCAGTTTTGAAGGTCTTGATGTTTCAAGATCTTGAGGAGCTCAAGGATCTCAAGTCTTTGAACATATCACGTTTTTGAGGACCTCAGAGTTCTCAGATCTTTGAGGAACTCAAGGATCTCACATTTTTGAACACGTCAAATGTCTGAGGACCTTCAGTATCTCATTTCTGAGGGTCTTGAGGTTTTAAGATCTTGAGGAACTCAAGGATCTCAACTTTTTGATAATATCAAGCATTTGAGGATCTTGAATGTCTCATTTTTGGGGATCTTGGGGTTTCAAGATCTTGAGGAACTCATGGATCAAGTTTTTGAGAATATCGAGTGTCTGAGCATCTTGAATATCTCGATTTGAGCGTCTTGATGTTTCAAGATCTTGAGGAACTCAAGGATCTCAAGTTTTATAATATCAGGTATTCAGTCATCTTGTTCTTGAGGATCTTGAGGTTTCAAACTCTTGAGGAACTCCAGGATCTCAAGTTTTTGAGTATATCAAGTATTGGATCATCTTGTTTTCGAGGATCTTGAGGCCAGGACAACATGCCCATGGTTCTCAACCTTCACGGTTGGTTTGGAGATCCCAGATCTCCGTGATGTCCATGGGCTTGGTGGTACCACCACCAACATTCCCAATGGAGAACATCTCTGGCCAAGATAATGTGGACCATGGCGCTCAACCTTCACTGTTGGCTTGAGAGATCCCAGATCTCCATGATGTCCATAGGCTTGGTGATGCCACCACTGATGGTCCCAGTGGAGAACATCTCTGGCCAGGACAACGTGCCCATGGGGCTCAACCTTCACAGTTGGCTTGAGAGATCCCAGATCTCCATGATGTCCATGGGCTCGGTGGTACCACCACCAACATTCCCAATGGAGAACATCTCCAGCCAGGACAACATGCCCATGGGGCTCAACCTTCACGGTTGGCTTGAGAGATCCCAAATCTCCATGATGTCCATGGGCTTGTTGGTACCACCACTGAGATTCCCAATGGAGAACATCTCTGGCCAAGATAATGTGCCCATGGCGCTCAACCTTCACGGTTGCTTTGGAGATCCCGGATCTCCATGATGTCCATGGGCTTGGTGGTACCACCACCAACATTCCCAATGGAGAACATCTCTGGCCAAGATAATGTGGCCATGGTTCTCAACCTTCACGGTTGATTTGGGAGATCCTGGATCAATCTCCATGATGTCCATGGGCTTGTTGGTACCACCACTGAGATTCCCAATGGAGAACATCTCTGGCCAAGATAATGTGCCCATGGCGCTCAACCTTCACTGTTGGCTTGAGAGATCCCAGATCTCCATGATGTCCATGGGCTTGTTGGTACCACCACTGAGATTCCCAATGGAGAACATCTCTGGCCAAGATAATGTGCCCATGGCGCTCAACCTTCACGGTTGGCTTGAGAGATCCCGGATCTCCATGATGTCCATGGGCTTGGTGGTACCACCACCAGCATTCCCAATGGAGAACATCTCTGGCCAGGACAACATGCCCATGGTTCTCAACCTTCATGGTTGGCTTGAGAGATCCCAGATCTCCATGATGTCCATGGGCTTGTTGGTACCACCACTGAGAATCCCAATGGAGAACATCTCTGGCCAAGATAATGTGACCATGGCGCTCAACCTTCACTGTTGGCTTGAGAGATCCCAGATCTCCATGATGTCCATGGGCTTGGTGGTGCCACCACCGTTAGTCCCAATGAAGAACATCTCCAGCCAGGACAACATGCCCATGGTTCTCAACCTTCACAGTTGGTTTGGAGATCCTGGATCAATCTCCATGATGTCTGTGGGCTTGGTGGTACCACTGCTGGTGTTCCTGATGGAAAAGATGGAGAACATCACCAGCCAGGACAATGTGCCCATGGGGCTCAACCTTCACGGTTGGTTTGGGAGATCCTGGATCAATCTCCATGATGTCTGTGGGCTTGGTGGTACCACTGCTGGTGTTCCTGATGGAAAAGATGGAGAACATCACCAGCCAGGACAATGTGCCCATGGGGCTCAACCTTCACTGTTGGCTTGAGAGATCCCAGATCTCCATGATGTCCATGGGCTCAGTGGTACCACCTCCAACATTCCCAATGGAGAGAACATCTCTAGCCAGGACAACATGCCCATGGTTCTCAACCTTCACTGTTGGCTTGAGAGATCCCAGATCTCCATGATGTCCATAGGCTTGGTGATGCCACCACCGGTGGTCCCAGTGGAGAACATCTGTGGCCAGGACAACATGCCCATGGTTCTCAACCTTCATGGTTGGCTTGAGAGATCCCAGATCTCCATGATGTCCATGGGTTCCATGGTACCACCACCAACATTCCCAATGGAGAACATCTCTGGCCAGGACAACATGCCCATGATTCTCAACTTTCACGGTTGCTTTGGAGATCCCGGATCTCCACCATGCGACAGGGGCCGCTTTGTCCCCAACACCATTACTGTAGAACCATCAGAACACCCCAGTCGTCACGTTGACACCCCAACGAACGTCCCCATTCGCTCGCGGCGGCGCCGAATTGGGAGCCGAGGGGGGGAGGGGCCGTTCCCGCGGCGGCGCGCGGCGTTTTCGGGTGACGTTTGGGCGCTGCCGGCCGCTTTAACTGATGGATGCCAAACCGTTCGCAGGTCACTTGCGGGAAGCCCCTTCCCCTCTCATGATGCATTCCCCACAGATGCCGCCGTTCCAGGGCTTGGTCCACCAGTCGCCACCTCAACAAACCATCCAGCCAAAAAAACAGGTAAAAAAACACCATAACCGCGCGGCTCCGGCGCCGAAACGCACCGGGGGATCGGGGCGGCGGAGGGGGGGGTCCGTCGCCTTTTTCCGGCCCGTTTTTGCGGGTTTCGGGCCCGTTTTTGACGCGTTTCTCCCCGCGGCAGGAGATCCGAGCCGCCTCGGTGGTGCAGGCGCAGCCGCTGGTGGGGAAGGAGGAGAAGATGCACTCGCCCGCCGTGCGCAACGAGACCTTCAGCCCCCCGCTGCGGCAGGAGCCGCCCAAGCACCCCGAGGGCGGCAAAGCGCCCGCGCACGGCCCGCAGCGTGAGTGGGGGGGCTGGGACCCCCAGCGGCCCCCTCTGGGGGACTGACACCCCCCCCCGGCACCCCAAGTTTGGTGGCTGAGATTCCCCATCACCCCAAATTGTAGTGTCTACGATGCCGGCTCTCCTTGTTTTGGTGCCTGAGAACCCATCGCCCCCATTTTGATGGTGGAGACCCCATCACCCCAGTTTTGGTGGCTGAGACCCCATCACCCCAATTTTGGTGCCTGAGACACCCCCATCATGGTAGTGGAGACCCCCATTTTGATGGTGGAGATGCCATCACCCCAATTTCAGTGCCTGAGACCCCACCACCCAAGTCTTGGTGGCTGAGACCCCATCACCCCAATTTTGGTGCCTGAGACACCCCCATCACTCCCCGATTTCTGTAGTAGGGACCCTCATCACCCCCTCATTTGGTGGCTGAGACACCCCCAGTTTTGATACTGGAGACCACATCACCCCATTTTCATGGTGGAGACCCTATCACCCCAATTTTGGTGGCTGAGAACCCATCACCCCAATTTCAGTGCCTGAGACACCCCCATTACCCCCAGATTTGATAGTGGAGACCCCATCAGCCCAATTTTGGTGCCTGAGACACCCCCATCACCCCCATTTTTGATAGTGGAGCCCCCCATTTTGATGGTGGAGATGCCATCACCCCAATTTTGGTGGCTGAGCCGCCCATTACCCCGCAATTTCTATAGTAGGGACCCTCATCACCCCCAAATTTGGTGGCTGAGACACCCCCAGTTTTGATACTGGAGACCCCATCACCCCAATTTCAGCGCCTGAGACACCCCCATCACCCCCAGATTTGGTAGTGGAGACCTCATCACCCCCATTTTGATGGTGGAGACCCCGTCAGCCCAATTTTGGTGCCTGTGACACACCCATCACCCCCATTTTGATAGTGGAGATGCCATCACCCCAATTTTGGTGCCTGAGACCCCACCACCCCAATTTCAGTGCCTGAGACACCTCCATCACCCCCAGTTTTGGTAGTGGAGATGCCATCACCCCAATTTCAGTGCCTGAGACCCCACCACCCAAGTCTTGGTGCCTGAGACCCCATCACCCCAATTTTGGTGCCTGAGACACCCCCATCACCCCCCGATTTCTGTAGTAGGGACCCTCATCACCCCCTCATTTGGTGGCTGAGACACCCCCAGTTTGATAGTGGAGACCCCATCACCCCATTTTCATGGTGGAGACCCCATCACCCCAATTTTGGTGGCTGAGAACCCATCACCCCAATTTCAGTGTCTGAGACACCCCCATCACCCCCAGTTTTGGTAGTGGAGACCCCATCACCCCCCGATTTCTGTAGTAGGGACCCTCATCACCCCCTAATTTGGTGGCTGAGACACCCCCAGTTTAATAGTGGAGACCCCATCACCCCAATTTCAGTGCCTGAGACCCCATCACCCCAAGTTTGGTGACTGAGACACCCCCATCACCCCCAGTTTTGGTAGTGGAGACCCCATCACCCCCATTTTGATGGTGGAGATCCCATTACCCCAATTTCAGTGCCTGAGACCCCACCACCCCCATTTTGGTGGCTGAGCCACCCATCACCCCGCAATTTCTATAGTAGGGACCCTCATCACCCCCAAATTTGGTGGCTGAGACGCCCCCAGTTTTGATACTGGAGACCCCATCACCCCATTTTCATGGTGGAGACCCCATCACCCCAATTTTAGTGCCTGAGACCCCATCACCCCCATTTTGGTGTTGGAGACCCCATCACCCCAATTTCAATGCCTAAGACCCCATCACCCCCATTTTGGTGGTGGAGACCCCCGTGACCCCCAATTTTAGTGGCAGAGACCCAATCACCCCCCATTTCACTTGCTGAGACCCCATCACCCCCATTTTGATGGCTGAGCCCCCATCACCCCAATTTTACTGAGACCCCCAGGAACCTTCATTTTGATTGCTGAGACCCCATCACCCCACATTTCAGTGTCTGACACCCCAATTTTGGTGGCAGACACCCCATCACCCCCATTTTGGTGACCAAGTCCCCCCACATCACTCCAAATTTTTCTGGCACCCCCAAGTTTCAACAGTGGAGACGCTTAACACCCCAAATGGTGGTGGAGACGTCATCACCCCCATTTTGATGGCTGACACCCCCCCACTTTGCTTGCTTAGACCCCCCAATCACCCCAAATTCGGTGTCTGAGCCCCCGTCACCCCCATTTCTGGCGTCCCGGGGTCCCCCCCCGTCTGACGCAGCCGCTGGTTCCAGGGCCGGAGCTGAAGCCCCTGGAGGGGGGGCGACCCGTGATCAGACCCCCGGAGCAGAACCCCCCCCAGCCCGGAGCGCCCGACAAGGAGCGGCAGAAGCAGGAGCCCAAGACGCCCGTCGCCCCAAAAAAGGTAACGGGCAGAAATGGGGGGGAAAGAACGCAAAAGGGAGCGTGAAACATCCCAAAAGTGGGGAAAAAACTCACGGGATTGGGAGTGGAACCGCCCAAAAATTGGGAGTGGAACCGCCCAAAAATTGGGGGTGGAACCTCCCAAAAATTGGGATTGGAACTGCCCAAAAATTGCGGGTGGAACCTCCCAAAAATTGGGAGTGGAACCGCCCAAAAACTGGGAATGGAACCGCCCAAAATTGCGAATGGAAGATCCCAAAAATTGGGAGTGGAACCTCCCAAAATTAGGAATGGAACCTCCCAAAATTGGGAATGGAACGTCCCCAAATTGGGAATGGAACGTCCCAAAATTGGGAATGGAACGTCCCAAAATTGGGAATGGAACGTCCCAAAATTGGGAATGGAACTTCCCAAAAATTGGGAGTGAAACCTCCCAAAATAGGAACGGAACCTCCTTAAAATTGGGAATGGAACCTCCCAAATGGAGAATGAAACCTCCCAAAAATTGGGAGTGAAACCTCCTTAAAATTGAGAATGTAACCTCCAAAAATTGAGAGTGAAACCGCCAAAAATTGAGAATGAAACATCCCAAAATTTGGAAATGGAACCTCCCAAAAATTGGGAATGGAACCTCCCAAAATTGGGAATGGAACCTCCCAGAATTAGGAATGGAACCTCACAAAATTGGGAATGGAACCTCCCAAAATTGGGAATGGAACGTCCCAAAATTTTGAATGGAACCCCCAAAAATTGGGAATGGAACCTCCCAAAATTAGGAATGGAACCTCCCAAAAATTGGGAATGGAACCTCCCAAAAATGGGAATGGAACCTCCCAAAAATTGGGAATGGAACCTCCCAGAATTGGGAATGGAACCTCCCAAAAGTGAACATGAAAACTCCAAAAATTGGGAATGGAACCTCCCAGAATGTGGGAATAGAACCTCCCAAAATTGGGAATGGAACCTCCTTAAAATTGGGAATGGAACCTCCTTAAAATTGGGAATGGAACCTCCTTAAAATTGGGAATGAAACCTTCCGAATTCAGAATTAAACCTCCCAAAATTGGGAGAGAAACCTCCTTAAAATTGAGAATGTAACCTCCCAAAATTGAAAATGAAACTGACACAAATTGAGAATGAAACATCCCAAAATTTGGAAATGGAACCTCCCAAAATTGGGAATGGAACCTTTGAAAATTGGGAATGGAACCTCCCAAATTCAGAATGAAACCTCCCAAAATTGGGAATGGAACCTTCCAAAAGTCAGAATGGAACCTCCTTAAAATAGGGAATGGAACCTCCCAAAAGTGAGAATGAAACCTCCTTAAAATTGGGGATGGAACCTCCTTAAAATTGGGGATGGAACCTCCTTAAAATTGGGGATGGAACCTCCTTAAAATAGGGAATGGAACCTCCCAAAATTGGGAATGGAACCTCCCAAAAGTGAGAATGAAACCTCCTTAAAATTGGGGATGGAACCTCCTTAAAATAGGGAATGGAACCTCCCAAAATTGGGAATGAAACGTCCCAAAAATTGGGAATGGAACCTCCCAAATTCAGAACGAAAACTCCCCAGAATTGGGAATGGAACCTCCCAAATTCAGAATGAAACCTCCCCAAAATTGGGAATGGAACCTCCTTAAAATAGGGAATGAACCCTCCCAAAAATTGGGAATGGAATGTCCTAAAATTGGGAATGGAACCTCCCAAAATTGGGAGTGGAACCTCCTTAAAATTGTGAGTGGAACCTCCTTAAAATTGTGAGTGGAACAGACCAAAATTCAGAATGAAACCTCCCAAAACTGAGAATGAAACCTCCCAAAAATTGGGAATGGAACCTCCCAAAATCTGGGAATGGAACCTCCAAAAATTGGGTGGAGCCGGGACCTTCACCACGTGCTGGTGGTGGTTGGACTCCGTCTCTCGGTCTCTTCCAACCCACGTTGTTCTGTGGTTCATCTCCACGGGCCTTTGACGAGACCTCAACTCGAGTTCCACGTCCAGCTCCGGGTTCCTCAGGACATGGGGCTGTTGGAGAAGGTCCAGAGGACACCATGAGGACAACTGGGAGGACACTTGGGGTTCTCCAGCCTGGAGAAGCCTCCGGGGGGACCTTCTTGTGGCCTTTCCATCTATAAAAAGGGCTTCTAAGAGAGGTGGAGAAAGACTTTTGACCAGAGGCCTTTATTTGAAGATCTTGAGCTTCTTTGAGGAACCTGAGGATCTCAGGTTTTTTGAGAAAGACTTTTGACCATAAACCTGTATTTGAAGATCTTGAGCTTCTCAGATCTTTGAGGAACTCAGGGATCTCAAATTTTGGAGAAAGACATTTGACCATAAACCTTTATTTGAGGATCTTGTGGTTCTCAGATCTTTGAGGAACTTGAGGATCTCAAGTTTTTAGAGAAAGACTTTGACCAAAGACCTTTATTTGAAGATCTTGAGCTTCTTGGAGGAACTCGAGGTTCTCAAGGTTTTGGAGAAAGACTTTTGACCGAAGGCCTTTATTTGAAGATCTTGAGGTTCTCAGATCTTTGAGGAACTTGAGGATCTCAAGTTTTGGAGAAAGACTTTGACCAAAGACCTTTATTTGAAGATCTTGAGCTTCTTTGAGGAACTTGAGGATCTCAAGTTTTTAGAGAAGGAGTTTGACCAAAAACCTGTCACAACAAGGCCCAGTGGTTTTAAACTGGAAGAGCATAGACTTAGACTTGACCTAAGGAAGAAATACTTTATGCTGAGGGTGGTGAGAGCCTGGCCCAGGTTGCCCAGAGAGGTGGTGGATGAACCATCCCTGGAGACACCAACGGTCAAGGTTGGACGGCGCTCTGAGCAACCTGAGCTGGTGAAGGTGGCACTGGGTGACATTTGATGGTCCCTTCCAACCCAAACGGGTCCAAGATTTGGAATACGAGGAGCTGGTCCCATCCGCTTGGGTTTTATGGGAGGAGATGTTGCCTCCGCCATCTTCTCCAGCCATGGGGAAGAGTTTGTGTGGATGACGCCATGACGGGGAATAGATTTGTTGGGTTCGGCCTTGCTGAACCACCCTGTTCTTCTCTCCGCAGGACCTGAAGATCAAGAACATGGGCTCCTGGGCCAGCCTGGTGCAGAAACATCCCACCACGCCGTCCTCCACAGCCAAGTCCTCCAGTGACAGCTTCGAGCAGTTCAAGAGGGCGGCGCGGGAGAAGGAGGAGCGGGAGAAGGCTCTGAAGGCGCAGGCGGAGCAGGTGGAGAGGGAGAAGGAGCGGCTGAGGCGGGAGCAGGAGAGGATGAGGTGAGAACATCGGCGTCGGCGCCATCATCACCATCAAGGTGGCCACCGGCGTCCTGGTGTGTGTCTTTGGGGCGGGTTTGGGCCACTGAGCTCAGGGATCAAAATGGCGGCGCCAGAATCACCTCAGGGTCAAAATGGCGCCAGAATCACCTCAGGGTCAAAATGGCGGCGCCAGAATCACCTCAGGGTCAAAATGGCGCCAGAATCACCTCAGGGTCAAAATGGCGCCAGAATCACCTCAGGATCAAAATGGCGCCGGAATCACCTCAGGGTCAAAATGGCACCGGAATCACCTCAGGGCTCAAAATGGCGCCAGAATCACCTCAGGGTCAAAATGGCGCCAGAATCACCTCAGGGTCAAAATGGCGCCAGAATCACCTCAGGGTCAAAATGGCGCCAGAATCACCTCAGGGTCAAAATGGCGCCAGAATCACCTCAGGATCAAAATGGCGCCGGAATCACCTCAGGGTCAAAATGGCACCGGAATCACCTCAGGGCTCAAAATGGCGCCAGAATCACCTCAGGGTCAAAATGGCGCCAGAATCACCTCAGGGTCAAAATGGCGCCAGAATCACCTCAGGGTCAAAATGGCGCCAGAATCACCTCAGGGTCAAAATGGCGCCAGAATCACCTCAGGATCAAAATGGCGCCGGAATCACCTCAGGGTCAAAATGGCACCGGAATCACCTCAGGGCTCAAAATGGCGCCAGAATCACCTCAGGGTCAAAATGGCGCCAGAATCACCTCAGGGTCAAAATGGCGCCAGAATCACCTCAGGGTCAAAATGGCGCCAGAATCACCTCAGGGCTCAAAATGGCAGCACTAGAATCCCCTCAGGGCTCAGAATGGCTCTGGGGGTGCCCAGATGGGCTCCGGTTGCCATCCGAAGTGCCGCACGGTCTGATCCGCGGCACCGATCTGCTCTGATCGGCAGCACCATCCAGTTCCATGGCAGGAATCCGATCTCCTGGCGTGATCTGATCCGATCTCACGGCACGATCCCGTCCCAGCCCGCGGCACAAAGCTGAGCCTGTTATTTCGTGGCACAAATCTGATCCCATCTCGTGGCACAAACCTGATCTTGTGGCACAAATCCGATCCCGTTTCATGGCACAAATCCGATCTCGTGGCACAAATCTGATCTTGTGGCACGAATCTGATCCCATTTCATGGCACAAACCTGATCTTGCAGCACAAATCTGATCCAGTTTCGGTGCACAAATCTGATACTGTGGCACAAATCTGATCTTGTGGCACAAATCCGATCCCATTTCATGGCACAAATCTGATCTTGTGGCACAAATCTGATCCTGTTTCATGGCACAAACCTGATCCCATCTTGTGGCACAAACCTGATACTGTGCCACAAATCTGATCCAATTTAATGGCACAAATCTGATCCCATTTTGTGGCACAAATATGATATTGTGGCACGAATCTGATCCCATTTCATGGCACAAATCTGATCCCATTTCACGGCACAAATCTCATCCCATCTCGTGGCACAAATCTGATCCAATTTCGTGGCACAAATCTCATCCCATCTCGTGGCACAAACCTGATACTGTGCCACAAATCTGATCCAATTTCGTGGCACAAATCTGATCCAATTTCGTGGCACGAACCTGATCTCGTGGTGCAAATCTGATCCAGCTTTGTGGCACAAATCTGATCCCATCTCGTGGCACGACTCTGATCCAATTTCATGGCACAAATCTCATCCCATCTCGTGGCACAAACCTGATACTGTGCCACAAATCTGATCCAATTTAATGGCACGAATCTGATCCCATTTCATGGGACAAATATGATATTGTGGCACGAATCTGATCCCATCTCATGCCACAAATCCGATCCAATTTCCTGGCACAAACCTGATCTTGTGGCACGAATCTGATCCAGTTTCATGGCACAAATCCAATTCCATTTCACGGCACAAACCTGATACTGTGCCACAAATCTGATCCCGTTTCATGGCACAAATCTGATCTTGTGGCACAAATCTGATCCCATCTCGTGGCACAAATCTGATCCCATCTCATGGCACAAATCCGATCCAATTTCCTGGCACAAACCTGATCTTGTGGCACGAATCCGATCCTGTTTCATGGCACAAATCCGATCTGTGGCACAAATCTGATCCCATTTCATGCCACAAACCTGATCTTGTGGCACAAATCTGATCCCATTTCATGGGACAAATATGATCTTGTGGCACAAATCAGATCCCATCTCATGGCACAAACCTGATCTTGTGGCACGAATCTGATCCACTTTCCTGGCACAAACCTGATCCCATTTCATGCCACAAACCCGATCCCATTTCACGGCACAATCCCGCTCTCCTGCCCCAAACCCAACCAGACCTCCCGGCACAATCCCCCCCCGCCCTCTCCAACCCCCCACAACCCCCAGAGCCGCCCGTCCCCATTTGGGCGCCTGTTTCGGCAGGAGCCGGGAGGACGAGGACGCCATGGAGCAGGCGCGCCGGGCGCACGAGGAGGTTCGGCGGCGCCAGGAGCAGCAGCAGCAGCAGCAGCAGGTGACGGCGGTGACGGTGACGGCGGCGGCGGCGGCACCGCAGGCCCAGAGCTCGCAGCCCCAGGCCTCCCAGTCCATGCTGGACCAGCAGCGGGAGATGGCCAGGAAGAGGGAGCAGGAGCGGAGGCGCCGGGAAGCGGTGAGGACGGGAACACGGGGGCGCTGAGGCATTCACAGCATGGCAGGGGTTGGAAGGGACCTCAACGCTCATCCATCCAACCCCCCCGGAGCGGGAACACCCAGCTGAGGTGACACAGGAACGTGTCCCTGTCCTTGAACTTGAACTGAGGGGCCACAACTGGACACACTATTCCAGATGTGACACACTATTCCAGATGTGGCCTCCCCAGGGCAGAGCAGAGGGGAAGGAGAACCTCTCTGACCCACTGACCCCCCCCTTCTAACCCCCCCAGGTCCCATTGGCTTCCTGGCCACAAGGGCCCAGTGCTGGCTCAGCCACAGCACCCGCTGTTCCCAGCTGGTCTCCCATCCAAGCACTGACCGGGCCCGACCCTGCTTAGCTTCCCACATCAGACGGGATGGGGCGTTCTCTATGGCCGTATATATTATATATATATGTGTATATATATGTTCCCCAAGTATACCCTGATAGTATCTGAACTAAAAGGCAGAGTAGAGGGCCAGGAGAACCTCTCTGACCTACTGACCACCCCCTTCTAACCCCCCCATGTACCACTGGTCTCCCATCCAAGCACTGAACGGGCCCGACCCTGCTTAGCTTCCCACATCAGATGAGACCGAGCATTCCCCAGGGTGCTATGGCTGTATATATATTATATATATATATATATGTTCCCCGAGTACATCCTGATAGTATCTGAACTAAACCCTTTTTTCAAGGGCAGAGCAGAGGGGCAGGAGAACCTCTCTGACCTACCGACCACCCCCTTCTAACCCCCCCCATGTCCCATTGGTCTCCCATCCAAGCACTGACCGGGCCCGACCCTGCTTAGCTTCCCCGATCAAATGAGACGGGGCGTTCTCAGCATGCTATGGCTCTATATATTACATATATATATGTTCCCCAAGTATATCTTGATAATATCTGAACTAAAGGGCAGAGTAGAGGGGCAGGAGAACCTCTCTGACCTACTGACCACCCCCTTCTAATCCCCCCAGGTCCCATTGGTCTCCCATCCAAGCACTGACCGGGCCCGACCCTGCTTAGCTTCCTCAAAATGCAAAACAATTCCCCAGTTTTCCCCCCAAAATTAAAATCTTGGGGTTGATAAATTTCTGAATATTTAGAAAAACTTCTGAGAATTCTGAAAAATTTGTGAGAATTTTAAAAAATTCCAAGAATTTTAAAAAAATATATAGAAAATTGCTGAGTATGCACAAAACATCTTTGAGGATGCAAAAAAATTCCCTCTAAAAAATTGCATCGAATCCTGAAAAATTCCCCAAAAATGCGCCAAAACTGGAAAATTTCCCCCAAATTGACGCGTTTCCCTTTAATTCCCTTTAATTTCCGTTAATTGCAGATGGCGGCGACGATCGACATGAATTTCCAGAGCGATTTATTGGCAATATTCGAAGAAAACCTTTTCTAGCGGTGCCTGGAGATTTTGGGCTCATTTCCTCCGGATTTGACTCTTTAAAAAAAAAATGAAAAAAATGGAAAAAAAAGCAAAAATTTTCCTTTTTTTCCCCCATTTTCCCCAGCAGGAAAAAAAAGAAACAAAAAAAGCTTCGGACTTTCCGTTAAGTGTTAAAAAAGAGGTGAAATAGTTGCGGGCTGGAGCTCGGGCGGCGCAGGGAGCGGCGGGTCTGCCTTACCCCCCCCCCACGGACTTATTTTGGGTCATTTTCCTTCGTTTTCCTCAGTTTCCCCCCATTTCGCAGCAAAAGACGCCGAGAAAAATCCTCCAGACTTGACGGCAAAATCGCAACCCGGACGCAAAATAAGGTGCCCCCCCCCCCCATATATTATATTGATATTCACTGTATATCCCGGGGTGATTTTTGGGTTGATTTCGCACGGTTTTGGGGGGTTTTGGGGGAGTTGGGTTGGGGGTTCGCACCCAAAAGGCACCGGTAGAATGTGGTGGCTGGTTGGGGGGGGGGGGAGTTGGGCGGGGAAAGGGGGCGGGGCCATGTGTAGCCCCGCCCCTTCACGCCTTTGGGGGCGGTTCCTCCCCTTTTTCCCGCCTTTTTTTTTTCCCCCTTTTCCCACCTTATTTCTTTCCCCTTTTTTCCTCCTTTTTTCTCCTTTTTCTTTTTCTCATTTTTCTCCTTTTTTTCTCCTTTTTTTCTCCTTTTTCTCTTTTTCTCATTTTTTCTCTTTTCTCCTTTTTTCTGCTTTTTCTCTTTTTCTCATTTTTCTCTTTTTTCTCTTTTCTCCTTTTTTCTCCTTTTTCTCTTTTCTTTTTTCCTCTTTTTTCTCTATTTTTCCTCTTTTTTCCTTTTTTCCTTTTTCCTTTTTTCCTTTTTTCCTTTTTTCCTTTTTTCCTTTTTTTCCTTTTTTTCCTTTTTTTCCTTTTTTCCTTTTTTCCTTTTTTCCTTTTTTTTCCTATTTTTTCTCTTTTTTTCCTCTTTTTTCCTCTGTTTTCTCTTTTTCTTCCTCTTTTCCTCTTTTCCTCTTTTCCTCTTTTCCTCTTTTCCTCTTTTCCTCTTTTCCTCTTTTTTCCTCTTTTTTCCTCTTTTCCTCTTTTTTCCTCTTTTTTCCTCTTTTTTCTTTTTTTCCTCTTTTCCTCTTTTTTCTCTTTTTTCTTTTTTTCCTCTTTTTCTTCTTTTCTTTTTCCTCTTTTTTCCTCGTTTTTCCCTCTTTTCTTTTTCCTCCTTTTCCTATTTTCCTCTTTTCCTCCTTCCCCCATCCCCTCCCCCCTCCCCCAAAAACCCACCATTTTCTCTTTTATTTTATTTTTTTTACTCTTCTTTCCCCCTTTTCCCCCTCAAGTTGATTTTTTAAAAAAAACAAGAATAAAACCCCAAAAATTAAACCCCCACAAGCGCCACCAAACCCCGGTCGCCCCGTTTCCCGCGGCCCCGGCGCCCCCGCTCGTTCATTAATTACCGCGCTGTTCTTTAATTGCTCCGGCGGGTTCGTCCCCACTCGGTGCCATAAACCCCGCCCCCTTCTCCCCCCGCCCCCCCCGCTCCCGCCGCCGCGTTTCCCGCGTTTCCCGCCGTTCCCGCCGCCGCGTTTCCCGCCGTTCCCGGGAAGTCGCCGCCGCGGCCGCGAATTAAACGCAGCTCTTGGGTTTTGTACAAAAATCGCCGCGTTTCGCCCCATTTCTTTGCCCCCCACACCCCCCTTCAAGCGACAGGGACACGGGTTGGGGGAGGGAGGGGGTGGAACATTCCATTAAAATCGGAGAAAATATGTAAAAAAGAATTGAAAATTCGAAATGGACATTGAGAAGTTTTCGAACTTCACGGGGAAATTTAAAGGGGAAAAAAAGCAGCAAAAGGAAAGGAAAAAAGGTACAAAAGTGGGGGAAAAGGGTAAAAATTAAATAATAAGAATAAAAGTGGCGAAGCGGGGAGGGGGGAAAAAAAAAAAAGAAAAATTTTTTAAAAATATACAGAAATTGGTGCGTTCGGGTCCCGGTTCCCCCCCTCCCCAACTCTGGGGGTGGTTCCCGCCCCTCACGTGACTCCTCTCGCGGTCCCATTGGCTGCCGCTCGCGCGGCCCCGCCCCCTCGCTGCCGGTGGCGACCAATGGGCGGGAGGGGGCGGGGCCGCGCGCGGCTGAGCTCGGGCGGGAGGAGGAAGCGGCGAGAGAAGGTCGGGAAGGGGGGGGAGGGGGGGGCGGTGACAGGGAGCGGGACAGAGGGACAGGGGGACAGGGGGACGGGGACACGGGACAGGGGGACAGGGACATGGGACAGGGGGACAGGGGGACAGGGGGACAGGGACAGGGGGACAGGGACAGGGGGACAGGGACATGGGACAGGGGACAGGGGGACAGGGGGACGGGGACACGGGACAGGGGGACAGGGACATGGGACAGGGGGACAAGGGACAGGGACCTGGGACAGAGACATGGGACAGGGGACAGGGGGACAGGGACACAGGATAGGGACAGGGGGACAGGGACATGGGGACAGGGACCTGGGACATGGGGACAGGACAGGGGGACAGGGACAGAGGGACCAGGACAGGGACAAGGGGACTGGGGACAGGAACTGGGACAGGGGGACAGGGACACAGGACAGGGGGACCCAGGACAGAGGGACAGGGACATGGGACAGGGGGACAGGGACAGAGGGACAGGGACTAAGGGACCAGGGACAAGAACCAGGACAGAGGGACAAGGACACAGACAGAGGGACAGGGACATCAGGACAGGGGGACAGGGACAGGGGGACAGGGACATGGGACAGGGACATCAGGACAGGGGGACAGTGACATGGGGACGGGGACACAGGACAGAGGGACAGGGACATGGGACAGGGACACAGGACAGGGGGACAGGGACAGAGGGACAGGGACATGGGGACGGGGACATGGGACAGGGACAGGGGGACAGGGACACAGGACAGAGGGACAGGGACATGGGGACAGGGACACCAGGACAGGGACTATGGGACCAGGGACAAGAACCAGGACAGAGGGACAGGGACACAGACAGAGGGACAGGGACATGGGACAGGGGGACAGGGACACAGGACAGGGACACAGGGACATGGGACAGCGACATCAGGACAGGTGGACAGGAACACTTGGGGACAGGGACTAAGGGACCAGGGATGAGAACCAGGACAGAGGGACAGGGACACAGGACAGGGACTAAGGGACCAGGGATGAGAACCAGGACAGAGGGACAGGGACACAGACAGAGGGACACAGGACAGGGGGACAGGGACATGGGGACGGGGACATGGGACAGGGACAAGGGGACAGGGACACAGGCAGAGGGACAGGGACATGGGGACGGGGACATGGGACAGGGACAGGGGGACAGGGACATGGGACAGGGACATCAGGACATGGGGACAGGGACACAGGACAGGGGGACAGGGACATGGGGACGGGGACATGGGACAGCGACCTCCCCATGGGGGGACCCCCAGTGCCAGGGACACCCCGATGTCGTGACAAGCCCGTGACGGGGACACCGAGGTGACGACGGGGACACCGAGGTGACGACGGGGACACCGAGGTGACGGAGACACGTTGGTGACGGGAAAACCCCCTTGTTGTGCCACCCTGGTGACACTGAGGGGACAGGGACACCCCCATGATGGGACCCCCTGGTGTGAGGGGACACCTGGTGACATGGGACATTGGGTGACCCTGGTGATGTGGCACAACAGGGGAGGGACACGGTGGTGGCAGAGCCACCCTGGTGATGGTGACACCCTGATGGTGACACCCTGATAATGGGACAGCCCAGTGACACAGCACCCAGGAATGGGGACAACGGGGACACCCTGGGGACATGGGCACATGGCCATCTTGGTGATGGGGCCACCATGGGGATGGGGCCACCTTGGTGACACGGCCACCGTGGGGATGGGACACCTGGTGACATGGGACCCTGGGGATGGGGCCACCATGGGGATGGTGACACCCTGGTGACATGGGACATGGGGACATCATGGGGATGGGGACACCTTGATGACATGGGACCCTGGTGATGAGGCCACCATGGGGATGGTGACACCTTGGTGACACGGCCACCGTGGGGATGGGACACCTGGTGACATGGGACACTGGTGACATGGGACATGGGGACATCATGGGGATGGGGACACCCTGGTGACATGGGACCCTGGTGATGAGGCCACCATGGGGATGGTGACACCTTGGTGACACGGCCACTGTGGGGATGGGACACCTGGTGACATGGGACACTGGTGACATGGGACCCTGGGGATGGGGCCACCATGGGGATGGTGACACCCTGGTGACACGGCCACCATGGGGATGGGACACCTGGTGACATGGGACACTGGTGACATGGGACATGGGGACATCATGGGGATGGGGACACCCTGGTGACATGGGACCCTGGTGATGAGGCCACCATGGGGATGGTGACACCTTGGTGACACGGCCACCATGGGGATGGTGACACCCTGGTGACATGGGACCCTGGTGACATGGGACATGGGGACATCATGGGGATGGGGACACCTTGATGACATGGGACCCTGGTGATGAGGCCACCATGGGGATGGTGACACCTTGGTGACACGGCCACCGTGGGGATGGGACACCTGGTGACATGGGACACTGGTGACATGGGACCCTGGGGATGGGGCCACCATGGGGATGGTGACACCTTGGTGACACAGCCACCATGGGGATGGGACACCTGGTGACATGGGACACTGGTGACATGGGACCCTGGGGATGGGGCCACCATGGGGATGGTGACACCTTGGTGACACAGCCACCATGGGGATGGGACACCTGGTGACATGGGACACTGGTGACATGGGACCCTGGGGATGGGGCCACCATGGGGATGGTGACACCTTGGTGACACAGCCACCATGGGGATGGGACACCTGGTGACATGGGACACTGGTGACATGGGACCCTGGGGATGGGGCCACCATGGGGATGGTGACACCCTGGTGACATGGGACCCTGGTGACATGGGACATGGGGACATCATGGGGATGGGGACACCTTGATGACATGGGACCCTGGTGATGAGGCCACCATGGGGATGGTGACACCTTGGTGACACGGCCACCATGGGGATGGGACACCTGGTGACATGGGACACTGGTGACATGGGACATGGGGACATCATGGGGATGGGGACACCCTGGTGACATGGGACCCTGGTGATGAGGCCACCATGGGGATGGGGCCACCTTGGTGACACGGCCACCATGGAGATGGGACACCTGGTGACATGGGACACTGGTGACATGGGACCCTGGTGACATGGGACATGGGGACACCATGGTCATGAGACACCCTGGTGACATGGGATCCTGGTGATGGGGCCACCATGGGGATGGTGACACCCTGGTGACATGGGACCTTGGTGACATGGTCACTACGGGGATGGAGCCACCATGGGGATGGGACACCTTGGTGACATGGGACCCTGGTGACATGATCACCATGGGGATGGAGACACCATGGGGATGGGACACCATGGTGACATGGGACCCTAGTGACATGGGACCCCAGTGACATGGTCACCATGGGGATGGGACATCCTGGTGACATGTGACCTTGATGACTTGGGACATGGGGACACCTTGATGACATGGGACCCTGGTGATGGGGCCACCATGGGGATGGGACACCATGGTGACATGGGACCCTGGTGCCTTGTGACATGGGGACACCCTGGTGAGATGGGACCTTGGTGACATGGGACCCCAGTGACATGGTCACCATGGGGATGGGACATCCTGGTGACATGGGACCCTGGTGACATGGTCACCATGGGGATGGGACACCCTGGTGACATGGGACCCTGGTGACATGGTCACCATGGGGATGGGACACCCTGGTGACATGGGACCCTGGTGACATGGTCACCATGGGGATGGAGCCACCATGGGGATGGGACACCATGGTGACATGGGACCCTAGTGACATGGGACCATGGTGATGTGGTCACCATGGGGATGGGACAACCTGGGGACATGTGACGTGGGGACACCCTGGTGAGATGGGACCTTGGTGACATGGTCACCACGGGGATGGGACACCCTGGTGAGATGGGACCTTGGTGACATGGTCACCATGGGGATGGGACACCCTGGGACATGTGACCCTGGTGACATGGTCACCACAGGGATGGGACACCATGGGGACATGTGACCCTGGTGCCATGTGACATGGAGACACCCTGGTGAGATGGGACCTTGGTGACATGGGACCTTGGTGACATGGTCACCATGGGGATGGGACACCCTGGTGACATGTGACCCTGGTGCCATATGACATGGGGACACCCTGGTGACATGGGACCCTGGTGACATGGGACATGGGGACACCTGGTGACATGGTCACCATGGGGATGGAGCCACCATGGGGATGGGACACCATGGTGACATGGGACCCCGGTGACATCGTCACCATGGGGATGGGACACCCTGGGGACATGTGACCTTAATGACTTGGGACATGGGGACACCTTGATGACATGGGACCCTGGTGATGGGGCCACCATGGGGATGGGACACCATGGTGACATGGGACCCTGGTGCCTTGTGACATGGGGACACCCTGGTGAGATGGGACCTTGGTGACATGGGGCCCCGGTGACATGGTCACCATGGGGATGGGACACCCTGGTGACATGGGACCCTGGTGACATGGTCACCATGGGGATGGAGCCACCATGGGGATGGGACACCATGGTGACATGGGACCATGGTGATGTGGTCACCATGGGGATGGGACACCCTGGGGACATGTGACGTGGGGACACCCTGGTGAGATGGGACCTTGGTGACATGGTCACCACAGGGATGGGACACCCTGGTGAGATGGGACCTTGGTGACATGGTCACCACGGGGATGGGACACCCTGGTGACATGTGACCCTGGTGCCATGTGACATGGAGACACCCTGGTGAGATGGGACCTTGGTGACATGGGACCTTGGTGACATGGTCACCATGGGGATGAGACACCCTGGTGACATGGGACCCTGGTGACATGGTCACCATGGGGATGGGACACCCTGGTGACATGGGACCTTGGTGACATGGGACATGGGGACACCCTGGTGACATAGTCACCATGGAGATAGAGCCACCATGGGGATGGGACACCATGGTGACATGGGACCCTGGTGACATCGTCACCATGGGGATGGGACACCCTGGGGACATGTGACCTTAATGACTTGGGACATGGGGACACCTTGATGACATGGGACCCTGGTGACATGGGACATGGGGACACCCTTGTGCCACGTGACCCTGGTGCCACGTGACCCTGCTTCCCCAGCCACCCCAGGGGCTGGTTTCCCCGTGTCCCCAGGTGTCCCCAGGTGTCCCCAATGCTGCTGTCGCTGTGCTGGCTGCTGCTCGCCCCCACCCGCCTCCTGCTGGCCCTGCGCCGCCTGCTGGCCCGCCTGGGGGTGGCGGTGGCCGCCATGGCCGCCGGGGCAGCCTATGGGCTCTGGGGGGTGTTGCTGCTGCTGCGCCGCGGCCCCCGCTGCACGTTTTGGTGGCGCCTGCGGGACCGACCCCCCCCCGGCCTGGCCGATGGTACATTCGGGGAGCACCGCTACCTGCGCCTCAAGGTGGGGGGGGGGGGATTTGGGGGGGTCTGGGGGGGGGGTTGGGGTTAATTGGGGGTTGGGGGCTTGGGGGGGGCTTGGGAGCATTTGGGGGGTGCCCAATGGGGGGGGTTGGGGGGTCTGGGGGTTTTGGGGGGAGTCCAGGGGGGGTTGGGGTTAATTGGGGGTTGGGGGCTTGGGGGGGGGCTTGGGAGCATTTGGGGGGTGCCCAATGGGGGGGTTGGGGGGGTCTGGGGGTTTTGGGGGGAGTCCAGGGGGGGTCTTGAGGGTTAATTGGGGGTTGGAGGCTTGGGGGGGGGGTCTTGGGAGCATTTGGGGGGTCCCCAATGGGGGATTTGGGGGGGTCTGGGGGTTTTGGGGGGAGTCCAGGGGGGGTCTTGAGGGTTAATGGGGGGTTTGGGGGCTTGGGGGGGGTCTTGGGAGTATTTGGGGGGTCCCCAATGGGGGGTTTGGGGGGGGTGTGGGGGTTTTTGGGGGGTCCAGGGGGGGTCTTGGGGGTTAATGGGGGGTTTGGGGGCTGGGGGGGGGGCTTGGGAGCATTTGGGGGGTCCCCAATGGGGGGGTCTGGGGGTTTTGGGGGGAGTCCAGGGGGGGGTCTTGAGGGTTAATGGGGTGTCTGGGGGAGGTTGGGGGGTTTGGAGGGTTAATTGGGGTCTGGGGGCTTGGGGGGGTCTGGGGGTTTTGGGGGGTCCCGGGGAGGGTCTTGAGGGTTAATTGGGGGTTTGGGGGCTTGGGGGGGGGCTTGGGAGTATTTGGGGGGTCCCCAATGGGGGGGTTTGGGGGGGTCTGAGGGTTTTTGGGGGGTCCAGGGGGGGTCTTGGGGGTTAATGGGGGGTTTGGGGGGGAATCCAGGGGGGGTCTTGGGGGTTAATGGGGGGTTTGGGGGCTTGGGGGGGGGGGTCTTGGGAGCATTTGGGGGGTGCCCAATGGGGGGGTTAGGGGGGTCTGGGGGGAGTCCAGGGGGGGTCTTGAGGGTTAATTGGGGGTTGGGGGCTTGGGGGGGGTCTTGGGAGCATTTGGGGGGTGCCCAATGGGGGGTTTGGGGGGGTCTGGGGTTTTGGGGGAGTCCAGGGGGGGGTCTTGGGGTTTTGGGGGGAGTCCGGGGTGGGGTCTTGGGGGTTAATGGGGGCTTTGGGGGCTTGGGGGGGTCTTGAGGGTTAATGGGGGTCTGGGGAGATCAGGGGTTTGGGGGGTCTTGAGGGTTTTGGGGGGTCCTGGGGGTTAATTGAGGGTTGGGGGGCTTGGGGGCGTCTTGAGGGTTAATGGGGGGTCTGGGGGAGGTTGGGGGTTTGGAGGGTTAATTGGGGGTCTGGGGGCTTGGGGGGGTCTGGGGGTTTTTGGGGGGTCCAGGGGGGTCTTGAGGGTTAATGGGGGGTTTGGGGGCTTGGGGGGGTCTTGGGAGTATTTGGGGGGTCCCCAATGGGGGGTTTGGGGGGGTCTGGGGGTTTTTGGGGGGTCCAGGGGGGGTCTTGAGGGTTAATGGGGGGTTTGGGGGCTTGGGGGGGGTCTTGGGAGTATTTGGGGGGTCCCCAATGGGGGGTTTGGGGGGGTCTGGGGGGTTTTGGGGGGAGTCCAGGGGGGTCTTGAGGGTTAATGGGGGGTTTGGGGGCTGGGGGGGGGGCTTGGGAGTATTTGGGGGGTCCCCAATGGGGGGTTTGGGGGGGGGTCTGGGGGTTTTTGGGGGGTCCAGGGGGGGTCTTGGGGGTTAATGGGGGGTTTGGGGGCTGGGGGGGGGGCTTGGGAGCATTTGGGGGGTGCCCAATGGGGGGGTCTGGGGGTTTTGGGGGGAGTCCAGGGGGGGTCTTGAGGGTTAATGGGGGTCTGGGGGAGATCAGGGGGTTTGGGGGGTCTTGAGGGTTTTTGGGGGTCCTGGGGGGGTCTTGAGGGTTAATGGGGGGTCTGGGGGAGGTCAGGGGGTTTGGGGGGGTCTGGGGGTTTCTGGGGGGGCCCCGGGGGGGTGGTGAGATTTGGGGGGTCTCGGGGGGGTCTGGAGGATTTGGGGGTAGGGGGCGGGGTTATGTGTGGGGGGCTCAATTTAGGAGGGTGGGGGGGGAACCCACTGACACCCCCATTGTCCCCCCCCCCCCAGGAATCGGGGCTGCGTCTGCACTACGTCACTCGGGGTCCCCCCGACGCCCCGTTGATGCTGCTGCTGCACGGGTTCCCCCAGAACTGGTGGGTGTCCCCAAGGGTGGCACCATTGTCACCTCCCCAGGGCTGGGGGTGTCACTGCTGTCACCTCCCAGGGCTGGGGGTGTCCCCAAGGGTGTCACTGCTGTCACCTCCCCAGGGCTGGGGGTGTCACTGCTGTCACCTCCCCACAGCTGGGGGTGTCCCCATGGATGTCACCGATGTCGCCTCCCAGGGCTGGGGGTGTCACTGCTGTCACCTCCCAGGGCTGGGGGTGTCACCGCTGTCACCTCCCCAGGGCTGGGGGTGTCACTGCTGTCACCTCCCAGGGCTGGGGCTGTCCCCAAGGGTGTCACCATTGTCACCTCCCCCAGAACTGGTGGGTGTCCCCATGGATGTCACCGCTGTCACCTCCCAGGGCTGGGGTGTCCCCAAGGGTGGCACCGCTGTCACCTCCCAGGGCTGGGGGTGTCCCCAAGGGAGGTGACACTGACCACCATCCCTCAGTGTCACCACTGTCACCTCCCCAGGGCTGGGGTGTCCCCAAGGGTGGCACTGCTGTCACCTCCCCCACAGCTGGGGGTGTCCCCAAGGGAGGTGACACTGACGACCAACCCCCAATGTCACCGCTGTCACCTCCCAGGGCTGGGGGTGTCCCCAAGGGTGGCACCGCTGTCACCTCCCCCAGAACTGGTGGGTGTCCCCAGAACCATTGGGTGTCCCCCGAAGCTGTGGGTGTCCCCATGGGTGCCACCACAACCACCTCCCCAGCACCACTGGGTGTCCCCAGAACCAGTGGGTGTCCCCAGAACCAGTGGGTGTCCCCATGGTGTCACCACGGCCACCTCCCCAGAACCAGTGGGTGTCCCCAGAACCTGTGGGTGTCCCAATGGGTGTCACCACTGTCACCTCCCCAGCACCGCTGGGTGTCCCCAGGGGAGGTGACACTGACCACCGCCCCATGGTGACACCACAGCCACCTCCCCACAACCAGTGGGTGTCCCCATGGGTGACACCACTGTCACCTCCCCCAGAACCGTTGGGTGTCCCCAAGGTGGGGGTGACACCACTGTCACCTCCCCCAGAACCACTGGGTGTCCCCAGAACCGTTGGGTGTCCCCATGGGTGACACCACTGTCACCTCCCCCAGAATCACTGGGTGTCCCCAGAACCGTTGGGTGTCCCCATGGGTGACACCACTGTCACCTCCCCCAGAATCACTGGGTGTCCCCAGAACCGTTGGGTGTCCCCATGGGTGACACCACTGTCACCTCCCCAGAACTGGTGTGTGTCGCCAAGGTGGGGGTGACACCACTGTCACCTTCTCCAGAACCAGTGGGTGTCCCCAGAACCAGTGGGTGTCCCCAGACCTGTTGGTGTCCCCATGGGTGTCACCACTGTCACCTCCCCAGAACCAGTGGGTGTCCCCAGAACCAGTGGGTGTCCCCATGGTGTCACCACTGTCCCCTCCCCAGAACCACTGGGTGTCCCCATGGGTGTCACCACTGTCACCTCCCCAGCACCACTGGGTGTCCCCAGGGGAGGTGACACCACCCACCACCCCATGGTGACACCACAGCCACCTCCCCACAACCAGTGGGTGTCCCCATGGGTGACACCACTGTCACCTCCCCCAGAACCGTTGGGTGTCCCCAAGGTGGGGGTGACACCACTGTCACCTCCTCCAGAACCAGTGGGTGTCCCCATGGGTGACACCACAGCCACCTCCCCAGAACCACTGGGTGTCCCCAGGACTGTTGGGTGTCCCCAGGGGAGGTGACACCGACTGCCACCCCATGGTGACACCACAACCACCTCCCCAGCACCAATGGGTGTCCCCAGCACCACCGGGTGTCCCCAGAACCGCCGCGTATCCCCATGGGTGCCACGACAACCACCTCCCCAGCACCCCCGGGCGTCCCCAGGGGAGGTGACACCACTGTCCCCACAACGTCCCCATTGTCCCCGCAGGTTCTGCTGGCGCTTCCTGCTGCAGGAGCTGGGCGGCCGGTTCCGCGCCGTGGCGCTGGACCTGCGCGGCTACGGCGCCTCCGACAAACCCTGCGGCCGCGACAGCTACCGCCTGGAGCTGCTCCTCGGGGACATCCGCGAGGTCATCGAGGCGCTGGGGACACCCCCGGGGTCACCCAAGTGCGTCCTGGTGGGACACGACTTCGGGGGCCTCCTGGCCTGGGAGGTGGCGCTGAGCCACCCGGAGCTGGTGGACAAGCTGGTGATCATGGCGGCGCCGCATCGAGCGTGGATGGCAGGTGACGCGGCCTTGGGGACACCTGGGGGGGTGGGGACGTGGTGGTGGCATTGGGTGGCAGCTCTTGGTGATGGTGTTGGGTGCCACCTGTCACTGGTTGTGTGGTTGGGCGCCATCTCTGGTGGCCGTGACGTCAGGTCCCGTCTCTTGGTGATGCCATTGGGTGCCATCTCTTGGTGACACCATTGGGTGCCATCTGACCACACCATTGGGTGCCACCTCCAATGACCACACCATTGGGTGCCACCATTGTTGGGTGCCACCTCCAATGACCACACCATTGGGTGCCACCTCTCATGGCCAATGCCATTGGGTGCCACCTCCAATGACCACACCATTGGGTGCCACTGTTGGGTGCCATCTCCATGACCACACCATTGGGTGCCACCTCCAATGACCACACCATTGGGTGCCACCATTGGGTGCCATCTCCAATGACCACACCATTGGGTGCCACTGTTGGGTGGCACCGTTGGGTGCCATCTCCATGACCACACCATTGGGTGCCACCTCTCATGGCCAATGCCATTGGATGCCATCTCCAATGACCACACCATTGGGTGCCACCATTGGGTGCCATCTCCATGACCACACCATTGGGTGCCACCTCTCTTGGTCACACCATTGGGTGCCATCTCCAATGACCACACCATTGGGTGCCACCATTGGGTGCCACCTCCAATGACCACACCATTGGGTGCCACCTCTCTTGGTCACGCCATTGGGTGCCATCTCCAATGACCACACCATTGGGTGCCACCATTGGGTGCCACCTCCAATGACCACACCATTGGGTGCCACCTCTCTTGGTCCCGCCATTTGTTGCCATCTCCATGACCGTGCCATTGGGTGCCACCATTGGGTGCCACCTCCAATGACCACACCATTGGGTGCCACCTCTCATGGCCAATGTCATTGGGTGCCACCTCCAATGACCACACCATTGGGTGCCACCATTGGGTGCCACCTCCAATGACCACACCATTGTGTGCCACCGTTGGGTGCCATCTCAAATGACCACACCATTGGGTGCCACCATTGTTGGGTGCCACCTCCAATGACCACACCATTGGGTGCCACCTCTCTTGGTCCCGCCATTTGTTGCCATCTCCATGACCGTGCCATTGGGTGCCACCATTGGGTGCCACCTCCAATGACCCCACCATTGGGTGCCACCTCTCATGGCCAATGTCATTGGGTGCCACCTCCAATGACCACACCATTGGGTGCCATCTCCATGACCACACCATTGGGTGCCGTATCACATCCCACCTCCCGGCCAACGCCACCAGGTTCCACCTCCCATGGCCAAGGCCGTTGGGTTCCCAATCTCACAGCCATCCCGTGAGGTGTCACCTGTGGCGGTGGCACCCGTGGGTGACACGGGTGTCCCCCCGGCGCAGATTTCACCGCCTGCCACCCCAGCCAGCTGCTGCGCTCCAGCTACGTGTTCCTGTTCCAGCTGCCGTGGCTGCCCGAGCTGCTGCTGGCGCTCGCCGACTTCCAGGTGGGTCCCCATGCTGTCCCCACGCTGTCCCCACACTGTCCCCATGGCCCCATGCTGTCCCCATGGCCCCACGCTGGCCCCTGTCACCTCCTGTCCCAACCCAACCCAAGAAGATGGACCATCCCCGTGTCCCCACCTTGTTCCCTTGGTCCCACCTCGGCTCTACATCCTCATCTTGTCCCCATGTCCCCCCATTGTCCCCTTGTCCGCACCTCATCCCCATGTCCCCACCTCATCCCCATGTCCCCACCTTGTCCCCAAGTCCTCATCTCATCCCCATGTCCCCACCTCATCCCCATGTCCCCACCTTGTCCCCCTCTTGTCTCCTTGTCCCCACTTCATCCCCTTGTTCCCACCTCATCCCCACGTCCCCACTTCATCCCCATGTCCCCACCTTGTCCCCAAGTCCTCATCTCATCCCCATGTCCCCACCTCATCCCCATGCTCCCACCTTGTCCCCATGTCCCCATCTTGTCCCCTTGTCCTCACCTCATCCCCATGTCCCCACCTTGTCCCCTTGTCCCCACCTTGTCCCCTTGGCCACTCCCTGTCACCTCCTGCCTCAACTCAACCCAAGATGCCCCATCCCCATGTCCCCACCTTGTCCCCATGTCCCCACTTCATCCCCATGTTCCCACCTTGTCCCCATGTCCCCACTTCATCCCCATGTCCCCACCTTGTCCACTTCTTGTCTCCTTGTCCCCACTTCATCACCTTGTCCCCACCTCATCCCCTTGTTCCCACCTTGTCCCCATGTCCCCACCTCATCCCCATGTCCCCACCTTGTCCCCAAGTCCCCATCTCATCCGCATCTCCCCATCTCATCCCTATGTCCCCACCTCATCCCCATGCTCCTACCTGTCCCCATGTCCCCATCTTGTCCCCTCAGCCACCCCCTGTCACCTCCTGTCCCAACCCAACCCAAGAAGATGGACCATCCCCATGTCCCCACCTTGTTCCCTTGGCCCCACCTCATCTCTACATCCTCATCTTGTCCCCATGTCCCCCCATTGTCCCCTTGTCCTCACCTCATCCCCATGTCCCCACCTTGTCCCCTTGTCCCCACCTTGTCCCCTTGGCCACTCCCTGTCACCTCCTGCCTCAACTCTACCCAAGATGCCCCATCCCCATGTCCCCAACTTGTCCCCATGTCCCCACCTCATCCCCATGTCCCCAACTTGTCCCCATGTCCCCACTTCATCCCCATGTCCCCACCTTGTCCCCATGTCCCCACATTGTCCCCATGTCCCCACTTCATCCCCATGTCCCCACCTCATCCCCACATCCCCACCTCATCCCCATGTCCCCACCTTGTCCCCACATCCCCAACTTGTCCCCATATCCCCTCCCTGTCCCCTCCCGTCCCACCCCCCGCATCCCTTGTCCCACGGGGGTGTCCCTGTGTCCCCCCGCATCCCTTGTCCCATGGGGTGTCCCCATGTCCCCCCGCGTCCCTTGTCCCATGGGGTGTCCCCATGTCTCCCCTTGTCCCTTGTCCCTTTGGGGTGTCCCCGTGTCCCCGTGTCCCTTGTCCCACGGGGTGTCCCGCGTCCCTCGTCCCACGGAGTGTCCCATGTCCCTGTGTCCCTCGTCCCACGGGGTGTCCCCATGTCCCTTGTCCCACGGGGTGTCCCGTGTCCCCCTGTCCCTTGTCCCATGGGGTGTCCCCATGTCCCTTGTCCCACAGGGTGTCCCATGTCCCCGCGTCCCTTGTCCCACAGGGTGTCCCTGTGTCCCTCGTCCCACGGGGTGTCCCTGTGTCCCTTGTCCCATGGGGATGTCCCCGTGTCCCTTGTCCCACAGGGTGTCCCTGTGTCCCCGTGTCCCTTGTCCCATGGGGTGTCCCCATGTCCCTCGTCCCACGGGGTGTCCCCATGTCTCCCCTCGTCCCTTGTCCCTTTGGGGTGTCCCCGTGTCCCCGCCTTGTCCCTCGTCCCATGGGGGTGTCCCCGCGTCCCTTGTCCCACGGGGTGTCCCGTGTCCCTTGTCCCACGGGGTGTCCCGCGTCCCCATATCCCTTGTCCCACGGGGTGTCCCATGTCCCCATGTCCCTCATCCCACGGGGTGTCCCTGTGTCCCTTGTCCCATGGGGGTGTCCCCGTGTCCCTTGTCCCACGGGGTGTCCCATGTCCCCGTGTCCCTCGTCCCACGGGGTATCCTGTGTCCCCCCGTGTCCCTCGTCCCACGGGGTGTCCCCATGTCCCTCATCCCACGGGGTGTCCTGTGTCCCTCATCCCACGGGGTGTCCTGTGTCCCTCGTCCCACGGGGTGTCCCTGTGTCCCTTGTCCCATGGGGGTGTCCCCGTGTCCCTTGTCCCACGGGGTGTCCCTGTGTCCCTTGTCCCATGGGGTGTCCTGTGTCCCTCGTCCCACGGGGTGTCCGGTGTCCCAGCTGATCCGGACGGTGCTGACGTCCCCGTGGTCGGGGGTCCGGGACCCCGCGCGCCGCCTGGGCCCCCGCGAGCTGGAGTGTTACCTGTTCGGGCTGGCGCAGCCCGGGGGGCTCAGCCCCCCCGTGCACTACTACCGAAACCTCTTCCGGTGGGGGGCATGGGGGGGGCATGGGTGGGGGTCACTGGTGGGTGGCCATGAATGGCTTATGGGGGGGGGGACATGGGTGGGGAGTCATGGGTGGATCATGGGTGGGGGGGACATGGGTGGGGGACATGGGTGGGGGGACATGGGTGGGGGTCAGGGGTGGGGGTCATGGGTGGGGAAAATGGGTGGGGGGACATGGGTGGGGGGACATGGGTGGGGGGGTCATGGGTGGGGGTCAAGGGTGGGGGGACATGGGTGGGGAAAATGGGTGGGGGACATTGGCTCATGGGTGGGGGGGACATGGGTGAGGGTCATGGGTGGGGAAAATGGGTGGGGGGACATGGGAGGATCATGTGTGGGGGACATTGGTGGGGGACATGAATGGCTCATGGGTGGGGGACATGGCGGGGGGACATGGGTGGAGAGTCATGGGTGGGGAGACATGGGTGGGGGACATGGGTGGGGGGACATGGGTGGGGGACATGGGTGGGGGACATGAATGGCTCATGGGTGGGGGACATGGGCGGGGAGTCATGGGGGGGATCGTGGATGGGGGACATGGGTGGAGGATCATGGGTGGGGGACATGGGTGGGGAACATGGGTGGGGGACATGGATGGGGTCATGGGTGGGGGTCATGGGTGGATCATGGGTGGGGGACATGGGTGGGGGTCATGGATGGGGACATGGGTGGGGGTCATGGGTGGGGTCATGGGTGGGGGTCATAGGTGGATCATGGGGGGGGGACATGGGTGGGGGTCATGGATGGGGACATGGGTGGGGGTCATGGGTGGATCATGGGTGGGGGACATGGGTGGGGGTCATGGGTGGGGGACATGGGTGGGGAAAATGGGTGGGGGGAACATGGGTGGGGGTCACGGGTGGGGGACATGGATGGGAGACATGGGTGGGGGAAATGGGTGGGGGGTCATGGGTGGGGGACATGGGTGGGGGGGATCATGGGTGGGGAAAATGGGTGGGGGACATGAATGGCTCATGGGTGGGGGACATGGGTGGGGGACATGGATGGAAGACATGGGTGGGGGGGTCATGGGTGGGGGACATGGGTGGGGGGGGTCATGAGTGGGGGTCACCCTGTGTTTTGGGTGTCCCCCCCATTGGCTGCTCCATTGGTGCTCCTATTGGGGTCCCCCATTGGGTGCTCCCATTGGGTTCCCCCATTTCGGGGTCCCCACTGGGTGCTCCCATTGGGTGCCCCATTTCGGGGTCCCCATTGGGGCTCCTATTGGGTTCCCCCGTTTCGGGATCCCCCATTGGATGCTCCCATTGGGTTCCCCCATTTCGGGGTCCCCATTGGGTGCCCCCCAACCCTTTCCCCCCGCCCCTTCCAGGGACACCCCGATGCCGCGCGAGCCGCCCCCTCCCCCCACGCTGCTGCTCTGGGGCTCCCGGGACCGGTTCCTTGACCCCGCCCTCGGCCCCGCCCTCTTCCGGAGGCTCCGCCCCTCGGCCCGCCTGCACGTCCTGCCCGGCGCCAGCCATTGGCTGCCCGAGGAGGAGCCCCGCCTCGTGGCGCACCTCATTGGACAGTTCCTGGAGGGGGGGGAGGAGCATCCCTAGCGGCACCGATGGGTGGGGAGGGAGGGGGGGGGAGGAATAAACGTCACTGGGGGGTGACCCAACATCTGGGGGGGGGGGGGGTGTCAGTATGGGCGGGTTATGGGGGGGTGGTGACCCAACATTTGGTTGGGGGGGTGTCAGTATTGGGGGGGGGGGGGGGGGGGGGAGGTCATAGGGTGGTGACCAAACATCTGGGGGGGGGGGGTCAGTATGGGGGGGGGAGAGTAGGTGATTGGGGGGGTGACGCAACATCTGGGGGGGGGGTGTAGAATGGGAGGAGGTGAGGTCATGGGGGGTGACCCAATATATGGGTGGGGGTGTAAATGGGGGGGGGGGGGGGTTGACTCAACATCTGGATGAGGTTCCCTGAATCTGGGTGGGGGTGTGGACATCGAGGATGACCACAACATCTGGATGGGGATGTGGGACAAAACATCTGTATGATGGCGACAACATGGGGGGGGGGGGGGTGGGTGGGGATGTGAACAAAACATCTGGCAGATTAATTTGGCCATTTGGGTGTGTGGCCACATCTGGATGTGGCTTGAAAAAATGGGGTGCATGGGGTTCAACATTTGGGGTAAAGCTCAGTTGCTTGGGAACGGCCCCAAACAGCTGGAATGGATAACTGAACATCTGGATTCGACAAAATAAGGGGGTTTGGTGAATGTATGAACATCTGGATGTTGAGGCCATATCAGGTTGTATACACAGTTGTCCCAACATCTGGATGGGGCTCCCGTGTGATTGAGTCCCACTTACAGATGCGAGTCAACATCTGGATAGATATCCCATATATAAACAAGAACACTGATCTTTGTACGAGGATGGGAACATCTGGATCTGATCACAACATCTGGATAATGACCCTCACCGTCTTGAAAACCGTTATATGGATAGGATCTCAACATCTGGATTTGCTAAGCATCAACTGTGTGTCTACACATCTGGATGATGAATCTCCCCAGTTTGACCCTCAGCATCTGGATCGGATCTCAACATCTGGATCTCAATCCTCACCATTTGAGACCAAACATCTGGATGTGACCTCAACATCTGTCTTGGCCTATCAACATCTGGGTCTGTGTACACATCTGGATGTTGAATCTCCCCGCTTTGACCCCCAACATCTGGTTGGTCAAACCACTTCCAATTAAGTGCCTTGAACATCTGGATGTTGGTGGCTCATCTGGATCGGGACCCCAACATCTGGTTGGTTGGTGATCTGTCCAGCTGCTGACCCCACATCTGGAGGGGACCCCGGCGTCCGGGCGGTGCCTCCTGTCCCCAAGTGCCCTCAATAAATTGTTGTCACCAGTGGGTGACTCCCCAGCCGTGGGGAAGGGACCCAGGCATCCGGGGGGATGTGGGTGGCCCTGGGTGGGAGAGGGGGCACCCATGGGTCACAGTGCCCCCAGTGCCACCCATGGGTGACAGTGACAGCCCCAGTGTCACCAGTGCCACCCGTGGGTGACAGTGACAGTCCCCAGTGCCAAGAGTGCTGTGTCCCCAGTGCCACCCATGGGTGACAGTGACAGCCCCAGTGCCACCAGTGCCGTGTCCCCAGTGCCACCCATGGGTGACAGTGACAGTCCCCAGTGCTACCCATGGGTGACAGCCCCAGTGCCACCCATGGGTGACAGTGTCAATCCCCAGTGCCACCCATGGGTGACAGTCCCAGTGTCACCAGCACCGTGTCCCCAGTGCCACCCATGGGTGACAATGACAGTCCCCAGTGTCACCAGCACCATGTCCCCAGTGCCACCCATGGGTGACAATGATAGTCCCCAGTGTCACCAGCACCGTGTCCCCAGTGCCACCCATGGGTGACAATGACAGTCCCCAGTGTCACCAGCACCATGTCCCCAGTGCCACCCATGGGTGACAATGATAGTCCCCAGTGTCACCAGTGCCGTGTCCCCAGTGCCACCCATGGGTGACAGTGACAGTCCCCAGTGCCACCCATGGGTGACAGTGACAGCCCCAGTGCCACCAGTGCCGTGTCCCCAGTGCCACCCACGGGTGACAGTGACAGCCCCAGTGCCACCCATGGGTGACAGTGACAGCCCCAGTGCCACCAGTGCCGTGTCCCCAGTGCCACCCATGGGTGACAGTGACAGCCCCAGTGCCACCAGCGCCGTGTCCCCAGTGCCACCCACGGGTGACAGTGACAGCCCCAGTGCCACCCATGGGTGACAGTGTCAATCCCCAGTGCCACCCATGGGTGACAGTCCCAGTGTCACCAGCACCGTGTCCCCAGTGCCACCCATGGGTGACAATGACAGTCCCCAGTGTCACCAGTGCCGTGTCCCCAGTGCCACCCACGGGTGACAGTGACAGCCCCAGTGTCACCAGCTCCGTGTCCCCAATGCCACCCATGGGTGACAGTGACAGCCCCAGTGCCACCCATGGGTGACAGTGACAGCCCCAGTGTCACCAACAGTGTCCCCAGTGCCACCCATGGGTGACAGTGACAGCCCCAGTGTCACCAACAGTGTCCCCAGTGGGTGCTTGGGGGGGGGGTGCAAAGGGGGTGTCAGGTGGTGGGTGCTGGTGCAATGGGGGGGTCAGGGTGCTCATAGGGGGTGGGTGCTTTGGGGGTGCATGGGGGGTCAGAGGTGGGTGCTGGGGGGTGCAAGGGGGGGATCAGGGTGCTCATAGGACAGTGGGTGCTTGGGGGGTGCAATGGGGGGTCGGGGTGCCCATGGGGGGGTGGGTACTGGGGGGGGGTGCAATTGGGGGGGGGGTCAGGAGGTGAGGGGTGGGTGCTGAGGGGGTTGGGGGGTCAGGGTGCTCATGGGGGGGGGGTGGGTGCTTTGGGGGTGCATGGGGGGGTTAGGAGGTGGGGGGTGGGTGCTGGGGGGGTCAGGAGGTGGGTGCTGGTGCAATGGGGGGGGTCAGGGTGCTCATGGGGGGTGGGTGCTGGGGTGGGTCAGGGAGGTGGGTGCTGGTGCAATTGGGGGGGTCAGGGTGCTCATAGGGGGTTGGGTGCTTTGGGGGTGCATGGGGGGGTCAGGAGGTGGGTGCTGGTGCAATGGGGGGGTCAGGGTGCTCATAGGGGGGTGGGTGCTTTGGGGGTGCATGGGGGGGTCAGGAGGTGGGGGGTGGGTGCTGGGGGGGTCAGGAGGTGGGTGCTGGTGCAATGGGGGGGTTGGGATGCCAGGTGGGGGGGGGTGGGTGCGGGGGTGATTTGGGTGCCCCCTCCCCCCCCGCCCCGTTAAGCCTCTTAAGGGGCCCCCGGCGGCTCCAGCCGGTGCCGGGGATTAACGGGGGGGGGGGGCGGGGAGGGGAGGGACCCAGGCGTCCGGGGCTGCCCCTCCCCCATAGCTCCCGTGGGACCCAGGCGTCCGGGGCCCCTCCCCCCACCTCTCCCCGTCCCAGTTCAGCCGGTTCAACTGGTTGAACTGGGAGAAGGTGGGGGGGGGGGAGGGGCCCTGTGGCCACACCCTCGCCCCTCCCCCACCCAAGGGTGTCCCGGACGCCTGGGTCCCCTGGCGGGGGAGGGAGGGGGGTGTCAGGGAGGTCCCCAGGGTGTCACCTGCTTGGGGACAGGGACACTGTGCTGCGTCCCCCGCCATGTCCCCTGTGTCCCCTCCTTGTCCCCACTGTGTCACTCCTGTGTCCCCACATCCCTTTCATGTCTGTGTCCCCATGTCCCTCCGTGTCCCCGCCCCCTGTGTCCCCATGTCCCTCCATGTCCCCATGTCCCTATGTCCCCATGTCCCTTCATGTCCCCATCCCGAGTCCCCATGTCCTTCTGTGTCCCCATGTCCCTCTGTGTCCCCATCCCCTGCGTCCCCATGTCCCTCAATGTCCCCACATCCCTATCCCCTGTGTCCCCATGTCCCTCCATGTCCCCACCCCCTGTGTCCCCATCCCCCATGTCCCCATGTCCCTCCATGTCCCCATCCACTATGTCCCCATCCCCTGTGTCCCCATGTCCCTCCATGTCCCCATCCCGTGTCCCCATGTCCTCTGTGTCCCCATCCCCTGTGTCCCCATGTCCCTCCATGTCCTCTCCATGTCCCCATCCATCCCATGTCCCCATCCCGTGTCCCCATGTCCCTCTGTGTCCCCATTCCCTGTGTCCCCATGTCCCTCCATGTCCTCTCCATGTCCCCATCCATCCCATGTCCCCATCCCGTGTCCCCATGTCCCTCTGTGTCCCCATCCATCCCATGTCCTCATCCCGTGTCCCCATGTCCCCACCCATGACACTGTGTCCCACCCCTCCTGTGTCCCCTCCATGTCCCCATCCCTGTCCCTCCCGTGTCCTGTGTGTCCCCATCCTCCCCATGTCCCTTCTGTGTCCCCATCCCTGTCCCTCCCGTGTCCCCCGCATGTCCCCATCCCTCCCAACCCCCACATGGCCGCTGTCCCCGCCATGTCCCCCCGTGTCCCCCCCCCCGTGTCCCCACCATGTCCCCCGCCGTGTCCCCGCCGTGTCCCCCCCGTGTCCCGTGTCGGTCCCCGCGTTGCCATGGCCACTGGTGGAAAATAGGACACGGGGAGGGGCCCGAGGGGGCTGAGCGGGGACACGGGGACGTGGACACGGACATGGGGGACATGGACACGGGGGATGGGGACACAGGGACATGGGGGACATGGGGGGACATGGACACAGGGGATGGGGACACGGGGACATGGGGAACATGGACATCGGGGACATGGGGGGACATAGACACAGGGGATGGGGACACGGGGACACGGGGACATAGGAGGACATGGGGGACATGGGGGGACATGGACATGGGATGGGGACACGGGGACATGGGGAACATGGACATCGGGGACATGGGGGGACATGGACACAGGGGATGGGGACACGGGGACATAGGAGGACATGGGGGGAAATGGACACAGGGGACATAGGGGACATGTGGGATATGGGCACGGGGGACATGGAAACAGGGGATGGGGACATGGGGGACATGGGGGACATGGGGGGACATGGGTGGACATGGACATGGGTGGACATGGGGGACATGGGGGGACATGGGGGGACATGGGGGGACATGGACATGGGTGGACATGGGGGACATGGGGGGACATGGGGGACATGGGGGGACATGGACACAGGGGATGGGGACACGGGGACATAGACATGGGGGGACATGGGGGGACATGGACACAGGGGATAAGGAAACAGGGGATGGGGACACGGGGACATGGACACAGGGGACATGGACATGGGGGGACATGGACACAGGGGATGGGGACACAGGGACACGGGGACATGGACATGGGGGACATGGGGGACATGGGGGAACATGGGCATGGGGGATAAGGAAACAGGGGATGGGGACACGGGGACATGGAAACAGGGGAGGGGGACATGGGGACATGGACATGGGGGACATGAGGGGACAGAGACAAAGGGGGTGGGGACATGTGGGACATGGACATGGAAACAGGGGATGGGGACACAGGGACATGGGGACATGGACATGGGGGGACATGGGGCATAAGGAAACGGGATGGCGACATGGGGACATGGGGGACATGGGAGGACATGGGGGGACGTGGGGGGACATGGACACGGGACATGGGGGGACATGGGGGGGGACATGGGGGATAAGGAAACAGGGGATGGGGACACAGGGGACTTGGAAACAGGGGATGGGGACACGGGGGGACATGGGGAACATGGACATGGGGGGACATGGACACGGGATGGGGACATGGGGACATGGACATGGACAACATGGGGGACATGGGGGACATGGACACGGGGGATAAGGAAACGGGATGGGGACACGGGGACATAGGGGACATGGGAGGACATGGACACAGGGGACATGTGGGACACGGACAGGGGGGACATGGGGATAAGGAAATGGGATGGGGACATGGGGGACATGGGGGACGTGGGGGACGTGGGGGACGTGGGGGACATGGGGGACATGGGGGACGTGGGGGACGTGGGGGACATGGGGGACATGGGGGACATGGAAACAGGATGGGGACACAGGGACATGGAGGACATGGCCACAGGGGACACGGGGGACATGGACATGGGGGGACATGGACACAGGGGATGGGGACATGGGGACACGGGGGATGGGGACACGGGGACACTGGGACATGGGGAGATGCCCCCAGTACCTCCAGTGTCAGCCTGTCCTCCCAGTTTCCCCAGTATCCCCAGTGCCCCTTTGGGCTACACCCCCAGTTCAACCAGTGTCCCCAGTGTCCCTTTGAGCCCCCAGTGCTCCCAGTATCCCCAGTGCCCCTTTGGGCTACACCTCCCAGTATCCCCAGTGTCCCCAGTCCCTCCCCAGTGCTCCCAGTATCCCCAGTGTCCCCAGTGCCTCCCCCGGGCTCTGCTCTCCCAGTGCTTCCAGTATCCCCAGTTCCCGGCCAGTCCATCCAGTATTCCCAGTAACTCCAGTGCCGCTCAGAGCCCCTGGTCCCTCCCAGTCCCTCCCAGTCCCTCCCAGTATCCCCCCAGGGGCTCTGCTCCCCCAGTGCTCCCAGTATCCCCAGTCCATCCAGTATCCCCAGTGCCACTAGAGCCCCCAGTCCCTCCCAGTCCCTCCCAGTATCCCCAGGGGCTCTGCTCCCCCAGTCCCTCCCAGTGTTCCCAGTATCCCCAGTCCCTCCCAGTATCCCAGCATCCCCAGTCCCTCCCAGTGTTCCCAGTATCCCCAGTCCCTCCCAGTATCCCCATTATCCCCAGTGTTCCCAGTATCCCCAGTGCCCCCAGGGGCTCTGCTCCCCCAGTCCCTCCCAGTGTTCCCAGTATCCCCAGTCCCTCCCAGTGTTCCCAGTATTCCCAGTCCCTCCCAGTATCCCCATTATCCCCAGTGTTCCCAGTATCCCCAGTGCCCCAGGGGCTCTGCTCCCCCAGTCCCTCGCAGTATCCCCAGTGTTCCCAGTATCCCCAGTGCCCCCAGGGGCTCTGCTCCCCCAGTCCCTCCCAGTGTTCCCAGTATCCCCAGTCCCTCCCAGTGTTCCCAGTATCCCCAGTCCCTCCCAGTATCCCCAGTCCCTCCCAGTCCCTCCCAGTATCCCCAGCATCTCCAGTCCCTCCCAGTGTTCCCAGTATCCCCAGTGCCCCCAGGGGCTCTGCTCCCCCAGTCCCTCCCAGTATCCCCAGTGTTCCCAGTATCCCCAGTCCCTCCCAGTATCCCCAGTACCCCCAGTGCCCCCAGGGGCTCTGCTCCCCCAGTCCCTCCCAGTGTTCCCAGTATCCCCAGTCCCTCCCAGTCCCTCCCAGTATCCCCAGCATCTCCAGTCCCTCCCAGTGTTCCCAGTATCCCCAGTCCCTCCCAGTATCCCCAGGGGCTCTGCTCCCCAGTCCCTCCCAGTATCCCCAGTGTTCCCAGTATCCCCAGTATCCCCAGTCCCTCCCAGTCCCTCCCAGTATCCCCAGCATCCCCAGTATCCCCAGTGTTCCCAGTATCCCCAGTCCCTCCCAGTATCCCCAGTGTTCCCAGTATCCCCAGTGCCCCCAGGGGCTCTGCTCCCCCAGTCCCTCCCAGTATCCCCAGTCCCCATTATCCCCAGTATCCCCAGTATCCCCAGTATCCCCAGTCCCCATTATCCCCATTATCCCCAATATCCCCTTGCCCAGGCCCCGCCCCTTTTCCCGCGGGAACAGGAGAGTGGGCGGGGCGCACCTGCGGTCACGTGCCCCGGGGCCCCGCCCCCCCCCTCCCCTCCCCGCACCTGGCGCTCGCGCCACGCTCCCTCCCGGGGCCGCGCCCGCTGCCGAACCCACCCGAACCCTTTCCGAACCCACCCGAACCCTTTCCGAACCCACCCGAACGCACCCGAGCGCTCCCCGAGCCCACCCGAGCGCTCCCCGAGCCCACCCGAAGCGGAGCCGAACGTCTCCGAACGCCAAAGCGAACCGGGCCGGGCCGGTGAAGCCGCCGCGGCCCCGGGGATGGTGGCGGCTCCTCCCGCCGCCACCGCGGCCATGCGCCGGGGTTTCCTGGTGCCCGAGATCCGCCCGCTCGACCAGTACGACGGGGCGAGGGCTCGGAGCGCCGCCAGCCTCGCCTGGGCCATCGCCACCGGCTACGGGGGCGCGGGTACGGCCGGGAACGGGGGGGGGGGGGGGGGGGGACCGGGGCGGGGGGGCATCGGGACCGGGGGGGGGGGGTCGTTATGGGGGGGGGGGGTACCGTGTGAAGGGAGGGGTCTCGGTGTGGGGGGGACACGGTGTCATTAGGGGGATGCTGTATATTTAGGGGGGGTCCCGGTAACGCGGTTACGGTGCATGGGGGGGGGGGGGTGTGTAATACCGGGGGGGGTTATGGTGTAATTAGGGGGATGCTCTATATTGGGGGGGGGATGTAATACCGGGGGGGTCACGGTGCATGGAGGGGGGGATGTAATACCGGGGGGGGGGACACGGTGTAATTAGGGGGATGCTCTATATTGGGGGGGGGATGTAATACCGGGCGGGGGGACACAGTGTAATTAGGGGGATGCTCTATATTGGGGGGGGGGATGTAATACCGGGGGGGGGGACACGGTGTAATTAGGGGGATGCTCTATATTGGGGGGGGGATGTAATACCGGGCGGGGGGACACAGTGTAATTAGGGGGATGCTCTATATTGGGGGGGGGGATGTAATACTGGAGGGGGGGGGACACGGTGTAATTAGGGGGATGCTCTATATT
>NW_028117345.1:0-91520 GCF_964273445.1 Streptopelia decaocto | reverse complement strand
GGTAAATCATTGGGGGGGTAAATCACTGGGGGGGATTAAATAGCTTGGGGGGTAATAATTAATTTGGGGGAGAATAATTAATTGGGGGGGATAAATAACTTGGGGGGATAAATAATTAACTGGGGGGGTAAATAATTTGGGGAGGGTAAATAAATAATTGGGGGGGTAATAAATAACTTAGGGGGATAAATAATTTGGGGGGGTAATAAATAATTTGGGGGGGTAATAAATAATTTGGGGGGGTAATAAATAATTCGGGGGGGATAAATAATTGGGGGGGGATAAATAATTTGTGGGGGTAATAAATAATTGGGGGGGAATAAACCATTGGGGGGGGATAATAAATAATTGAGAGAGATAAATAACTTGGGGGGGTAATAATTTGGGGGAGAATAATTAATTGGCCCCCCATGTCCCCTATGCCCCCCCACCGTCCCTTGTGTCCCCCCCATATCCCGCCCCCCAAATGCCCCCCCCATGGGGTCCCTGTGTCCCCCCATATCCCCCCCACTGTGTTCCCCCCCCGCACTGTGTTCCCCCCCCGCACTGTGTTCCCCCCCCCACGTCCCCTGTGCCCCCCCCACCTGCAGCTTCACGGCGATGACGACGGATCCCAGGTCCTTCCCCCCCCCCCGCACCAGCAGCAGCCGCTGCAGCCGCAGCGTGAACAGCCTGGGGGCACGGGGGGGTCACCGGGGGGGGTCACCGGGAGGGGTAATGGGGGGGGGGACATGGGGGGCACCATGGGGCGGGCACTAAGGGGGGGGGCACTAAGGGGGGGTTATGGGAGGGGGCACTATGGGGCGGGGCACTATGGGGGGAGCACTATGGGGGGGTTATGGGAGGGGGCACTAAGGGGGTCATAGGGGGCACTATGGGGGGGGCACCATGGGGGGTCATGGGGGGCTATGGGAGGGGGCACTAAGCGGGGGGCATCATAGGGGGGCTATGGGAGGGGGCACTAAGGGGGTCATGGGGGGGGCACTATAAGGGGGGGCACCATGGGGGGGGTCATAGGGGGGTTATGGGAGGGGGCACTATGGGGGGGGCACTATGGGGGGGGCACCATGGGGGGGTCATAGGGGGGTTATGGGAGGGGGCACTAAGGGGGTCATGGGGGGCACTATGGGGGGGCACTATGGGGGGGGCACTATGGGGGGGGCACTATGGGGGGTTATGGGAGGGGGCACTAAGGGGGTCATGGGGGGGGCACTATGGGGGCGTCATGGGGGGGGCACTATGGGGGGGGTCATAAGGGCGTTATGGGAGGGGGCACTAAGGGGGTCATGGGGGGCACTATGGGGGGGGCACTATGGGGGGGGCACTAAGGGGGTCATGGGGGGGGCACTATGGGGGGGGTCATAAGGGCGTTATGGGAGGGGGCACTAAGGGGGTCATGGGGGGCACGGGGGGGTCACCGGGGGGGGGTCACCGGGGGGGTCATAGGAGGGGGGGCACGGGGGGGGGTCATGGGGGGGGTCATAGGGGGGTTATGGGATGGGGCACTAAGGGGGTCCATAGGGGGCACTATGGGGGGGGCACCATGGGGGGTCATGGGGGCTATGGGAGGGGGCACTAAGGGGGGGGCACTATGGGGGGGGCATCATAGGGGGGCTATGGGAGGGGGCACTAAGGGGGTCATGGGGGGGGCACTATAGGGGGGGGCACCATGGGGGGGGTCATGGGGGGTTATGGGAGGGGGCACTAAGGGGGGGGCACTATGGGGGGGGCACCATGGGGGGTCATGGGGGGTTATGGGAGGGGGCACTAAGGGGGTCATGGGGGGCACTATGGGGGGGCACTATGGGGGGCACTATGGGGGAGCACTATGGGGGGTTATGGGAGGGGGCACTAAGGGGGTCATGGGGGGCACTATGGGGGGGCACTATGGGGGGGGCACTATGGGGGGGCACTATGGGGGGGCACTATGGGAGGGGGCACTAAGGGGGGTCATGGGGGGGCCCTATGGGGGGGGCACCATGGGGGGGCACTATGGGGGGTTATGGGAGGGGGCACTAAGGGGGTTATGGGGGGCACTATGGGGGGCACTATGGGGGGGCACTATGGGGGGGGCACTATGGGGGGGGCACTATGGGGGGGTCATGGGGGGGGCCCTATGGGGGGGCACCGTGGTGGGGGGGGCCCGGGGGTCCCCATGGGAGTGGGGGGATCACCGGGGCAGTTGAGGGGGGGGGGCAGAACACGGGGGTGTCACCACGTCCCCGGTGCCCCCCCCCCTTCCCCCGCAGCGATCCCGGGGCGGGTCCCGCTGATCCCGGGGGGGGTCCCGGTCCCGGGGGGGTCCCGGGGGTCCCTCACCTGGGCACGCAGCTGGGGGAGCTCCGGTCCACCTCCCAGGTCGCGTACAGGTTCATCTGCACCGGGCGGCCGGGGGGCCCGGGGAGCGGGGGGGACACCCCGGGGGGCCCGGCCGGGGTCGGGGGGCCCGGGGGCCCCGGAGCGGAGGGAACGCGGGGGGCGCCGCGTTCCGCCATCGCCGCCGCTACCGGGGCGGCCGGCCACGCCCCCGCCGCCTCATTGGCTGCCGCGCCCCGCTGCTTGAGTCCTCATCGGTTGCTGGTTGAGCCCCTTGGCGGACGGCTCCGCCCCCGCCGCCTCGTTGGCTGCAGCGAACCGCTGCTTGAGTTCTCATTGGTTGGTGGTTGCGCCCCTTGGCCACGCCCACCCCCGCGGCAGCGCTGCGGAAGGGGAAGCTCCGCCCAGGTCGCCCCCGCGCGGGGCGTGGCCGCGCCCACCCGCTTGCGGGGGCCACGCCCACCAGCTGCTTCGCGGGCGATGATTGGGTGAGGGCGGAGTTGGCCACGCCCACCCGGGGGAAGGTGGCGCTGGCGGGAAAATGGGAGCGGGGGACGAGGGGACACGGGGTCGCGGATGGGGACACGGGGACCCTGGGGACATGGGGACCCTGGGGACACATCTTAGGACATGGGGACCTTGGGGACATGGGGACCTTGGGGACATGGGGACCCTGGGGACATGGGGACCCTGGGGACACGTCCTGGGACATGTGGACCATGGGGACATGGGGACACGGCTTGGGACATGGGGACACCAGGACCTTGGGGACATGTCCTGGGACATGGGGACCCTGGGGACACGTCCTGGGACATGGTGACCTTGGGGATATGTCCTGGGACATGGGGACCTTGGGGACATGGGGACCCTGGGGACACGTCCTGGGCCATGGGGACACCAGGACCTTGGGGACAGGGTGACACCAATCCAGCCTCACCCTTGGGACACATCCTGGGGGACACGGGGACACCTGGGGACATGGTGACACCGATCCAGCATCACTGCTGGGCCATGGGGACACTGGGGGACACTCAGGGACACAGAGCAGAGCCGGGGCGGGGGGGGGGTGGTGGGGACACCAGCTTTTATTTACAAAGCAAGGGGGACAGGGAGGGTGACACCGCGATGTCCCCAACCCGCGGCCCCGGGTGCGGCGGGAGGGGGAGGTGACAGGAGGGGACACGAGGGGACACGAGGGGACGGGTGACAGTCGGTGACCTTGACCTTGACCCCGCGCTAGAACTTGAACTCCTTGTATTTCTTGCCGCCCCCCCGGGCGTCCTGGGGCTGAGCTTTGCGCTTCTTCTGCTGCGGGGACAGGACACAGGGGACGTCAGGGGACACAGGGGACAGCAGGGGACAGCAGGGGACAAGGGACAGTGTCGGGGACAGGGGACAATGCTGGGGACGGGATTGAGCAGGACAAGGCTGGGGACACGTGTGGCAGGCTGGGGACACCCAGGGGACAACTGGGTGACAGGCAGGGACAGATGGGGACAACCTGGGATGGGTGGGGAGGAACAGGGATGGATGGGACACGATGGGGACACGATGGGGACACAATGGGGACACAATGGGGACACAATGGGGACACAATGGGGACACAATGGGTGGGGAGGAGCAGGAACAGATGGGATGGATGGGGATGGATGGGACAGGCTGGGTGACACCAGGGCCACACAGACCAGGCAGGGGACACCCAGGGGACACCCGGGGGACACCCGGGGTGACAGATGGGACAGAGTGGGACAAGCTGGGCTGGGTGGGGATGAGCAGGAATGGATGGGGGTGGATGGGGATGGATGGGGATGGACAGGCTGGGTGACACCAGGGCCACATGTGGCGGGCAGGGGACACCCGGGGGACACCCGGGGTGACAGGGGTGACAGAAGTGACAAAGTGACATCCCCACCTTCTGCTTGGCGGCGTGCTCGGCCACCATGTCGCTGAAATCCTCCTTCTCCACCTGCGCCTGCTGCTCGCGCACGTGCTCCTCGTACTTCTGCGTCATGGCCGAGGGGTCCAGCTCCAGCTCCTCGGGGGCCAGCGCCACCTCCACGCCCTGCGCCTCGGGGACCGGGCCCTTGCGCCCCAAAACCTGCGGGGAGACGGGGCACCCATGGGTGCTGCTGGAGGGACCCATGGGTGCTGCTGGAAACACCCCACGGGTGGGACACCCAAACCCTGGGGACAGGGACACCCCAACCCCAGCGCCACCTCCACGCCCTGCGCCTCGGGGACCGGGCCCTTGCGCCCCAAAACCTGGGGGGGAGACGGGGCACCCATGGGTGCTGCTGGGTCACATCACCCAATGACAGAGTCACCCAAACCCTGGGGTCACCCAAACCCTGGGGACAGGGACACCCCCACCCCAGCACCACCTCCACCCCCTGCGCCTCGGGGACCGGGCCCTTGCGCCCCAAAACCTGGGGGGGGAGACGGGGCACCCATGGGTGCTGCTGGGTCACATCACCCAATGACAGAGTCACCCAAACCCTGGGGTCACCCAAACCCTGGGGACAGGGACACCCCCACCCCAGCGCCACCTCCACCCCCTGCGCCTCGGGGACCGGGCCCTTGCGCCCCAAAACCTGGGGGGAGACGGGGCACCCATGGGTGCTGCTGGGTCACATCACCCAATGACAGAGTCACCCAAACCCTGGGGTCACCCAAACCCTGGGGACAGGGACACCCCCACCCCAGCGCCACCTCCACCCCCTGCGCCTCGGGGACCGGGCCCTTGCGCCCCAAAACCTATGGGGGGAGACGGGGCACCCATGGGTGCTGCTGGGTCACATCACCCAATGACAGAGTCACCCAAACCCTGGGGTCACCCAAACCCTGGGGACAGGGACACCCCCACCCCAGCACCACCTCCACCCCCTGCGCCTCGGGGACCGGGCCCTTGCGCCCCAAAACCTGGGGGGGGAGACGGGGCACCCATGGGTGCTGCTGGGTCACATCACCCAATGACAGAGTCACCCAAACCCTGGGGACAGGGACACCCCCACCCCAGCACCACCTCCACCCCCTGCGCCTCGGGGACCGGGCCCTTGCGCCCCAAAACCTGGGGGGGGAGACGGGGCACCCATGGGTGCTGCTGGGTCACATCACCCAACGACAGAGTCACCCAAACCCTGGGGACAGGGACACCCACACCCTGGGGACAGGGACACCCACACCCCAGCGCCACCTCCACGCCCTGCGCCTCGGGGACCGGGCCCTTGCGCCCCAAAACCTGCGGGAGGGGACGGGGGCACCCTTGGGTGCTGCTGGAAACACCCCAGGGTGCTGCTGGAGGGACCCCATGGGTGGGACACCCAAACCCTGGGGATAGGGACACCCAAACCCCAGCGCCACCTCCATGCCCTGCGCCTCGGGGACCGGGCCCTTGCGCCCCAGAACCTGCGGGGGGAGACGGGGCACCCGTGGGTGCTGCTGGGTCACATCACCCAATGACAGTCACCCAAACCCTGGGGACAGGGACACCCCAACCCCAGCGCCACCTCCACCCCCTGCGCCTCGGGGACCGGGCCCTTGCGCCCCAAAACCTGTGGGGGGAAGACGGGGCACCCGTGGGTGCTGCTGGGTCACATCACCCAACGACAGAGTCACCCAAACCCTGGGGACAGGGACACCCCCACCCCAGCGCCACCTCCACCCCCTGCGCCTCGGGGACCGGGCCCTTGCGCCCCAGAACCTATGGGGGGGAGACGGGGCACCCGTGGGTGCTGCTGGGTCACATCACCCAATGACAGTCACCCAAACCCTGGGGACAGGGACACCCAAACTCTTGGGACACCTCCACCCCTTGTGCCTTGGGGACCGGGCCCTTGCGCCCCAAAATGTGCGAGAGGGGACAGGGGCACCCATGGGTGCTGCTGGGTCACCCTATAGTGTGGTCACTCCACAGGTGCTGCTGGGGACACACAGGGGTGGGGGGGAGACATGGGGATTTGGGGGGTGACAAACAGGGGTGGGGGGGGTTCTGGAGCACCCATGGGTGCTGGGGGGGCACCCACCGCTGACATGTCGTAGATGTGGGTGGAGCCCATCATGGCCCCGCCCACAGTGGCCGTTCGCTTCTCGGGGACCACGGTGAACAGCTGGGGGGTCTCGCTGCTGCAGGGGGACACAGGGGACCCTCAGCACCCATGGGTGCCCCCAGCACCCACCCAGCACCCACACCACCCCAAAGACCCCAAATGGCCCCCCCAGAAACCAGAACCCACCCCAGCACCACCACCCCCCCCAAGCACCTCAAAACGCCCCCCAGCACCCACAGCCCCACCCCAGCACCCATGGGTGTCCCCCAGCACCTATGGGTGCTCCCCTGGAACCATCAACCCCCCGCCAAGCAACCATAAAACCCTCCCAGCACCCATGGGTGCTCCCCAGCATCCCCAACCCCCCAGCACCCACGGGTGCCCCCCTGGAACCATCAACCCCCCGCCAAGCAACCATAAAACCCTCCCAGCACCCATGGGTGACCCTCAGCACCCCCAACTCCCCCAAAGCCCCCCCAGCCCTAACCCAGCACCCATGGGTGCCCCCCAGCACCCATCTGGCACCCAAATCCCCCCCAGCACCCCCAACATCCTCCAGCACCCACAGCCCAACCCCAGCACCCATGGGTGCCCCCCTGGAACCATCAACCCCCCCAAGCACCCCAACCAGCACCCATGGGTGCCCACAGCACCCACTCAACCCCCAAACCACCCCAAAGGCCCCAAATGTTCCCCCCCCCAGAAACCAGAACCCACCCCAGCACCCATGGGTGCCCCTCAGCAACCAAATCCCCCTCAGCACCCACCCTCCCCAGCACCCCACCCCCACCCAGCACCCATGGGTGCCCCCACCCACCCGTCCATGGCCTCCTCGATCTTCTTCTTCCTCAGCTCGATGAGTTCCGGGGTCTCCATCCCCGCGGGCACCGACGAGAACCCCCCCGGGGTGATCAGACCGCTGGGGGAAAAGGGTGGGGGTCAGGGTGCTGGGGCACCCATGGGTGCTGGGGGGGCACCCATGGGTGCTGAGGAGGGAGGGATCCCCAATTCCAGGGGTCTCCATCCCCATGGGCACCGATGAGAACCCCCCCGGGGTGATCAGACCACTGGGGGGCAGCAGGGTGCTGGAGAGCACCCATGGGTGCTGGGGAGGACACGATGATGGGGGCACCCATGGGTGCTGGGGGATGATGAAGCCCCATGTTGGGGTCCTCACCAGCACCCAGAACCCCACAAGGGAGATGGGGGTCACAGGGGGGCCTGGAGAGGTCCAGGAGGCATTGGGTGGGGGTCAGGGTGCTGGGGAGCACCCATGGGTGCTGGGGCACCCAACCTGTCATTGGGAGTGATGAAACCCCATGTTGGGGTCCCCCACCAACACCCAGAAGCCCATGAGGGGGATGGGGGACACAGGGGGTCTGGGGAGTTATTTGGGGGTCTGGATGGGGGTCAGGGTGCTGGGGAGCACCCATGGGTGCTGGGGGTGACAGGGTGATGGGGGATGATGAAGCCCCACGTTGGGGTCCTCACCAGCACCCAGAATCCCATGAGGGGGATGGGGGACACAGGGGGTTCTGGGGAGTATTTTTGGGGTCTGCATGGGGGCCAGGGTGCTGGGGAGCACCCATGGGTGCTGGGGCACCCACCTGTCGGCCGGGGTGATGAAGCCGGTCTCGTCGGGTTTCTCTTCGTCGCTCTCCTCCTCCTCTTCCTCCTCCGACGACTCCTCGTCCGACGGCTCCAGCTCCCCCCAGGGCGTCCGGTCGATCTCCTCCTCCTCCTCCTTGGTCTGGGGGGGGCAGGGTGGGGGTCAGGGTGCTGGGGGCACCCATGGGTGCTGGGAGGACTTTGGAGGGGGCTATAGGTACTGGGTGGGGGGGATATGGGTGTCCAAGGGCGGAATATGTGTGATGGGTGCTGGGCGATCTCCTCCTCCTCCTCCTTGGTCTGGGGGGGGTCAGGGTGCTGGGGGGCACCCATGGGTGCTGTGGGAGGGTCAGGGTGCTGTGGGGCACCCATGGGTGCTGGGGAGGGACACATGGAAGTGTCATATCACCATGGGGACAGTGGAGTCTGTGTGGCACCCGTGGGTGCTGTGGGAGGGTCAGGGTGCTGGGGGCACCCATGGGTGCTGGGGAGAGACATATGGAAGTGTCATATCACCATGGGGCCAGTGGGTGCTGTGGGAGGGTCAGGGTGCTGTGGGGCACCCATGGGTGCTGGGAAGGGGTCAGGGTGCTGGGGGCACCCATGGGTGCTGGGGAGAGACATATGGAAGTGTCATATCACCATGGGGCCAGTGGGTGCTGTGGGAGGGTCAGGGTGCTGTGGGGCACCCATGGGTGCTGTGGGAGGGTCAGGGTGCTGGGGGCACCCATGGGTGCTGGGGAGAGACATATGGAAGTGTCATATCACCATGGGGCCAGTGGGTGCTGTGGGAGGGTCAGCATGCTGTGGGGCACCCATGGGTGCTGGGAAGGGGTCAGGGTGCTGGGGGGCACCCATGGGTGCTGGGGGTACCTGGAACTCGGCGGCGTTGGTGCCGAAGACGTCTCCGTAGAGCGGTTTCCCCGTCTCGTCCACGGGGGGTTTTCCCCACCCCCCCGCGTGGTACCCGAACGAGCAGCCCTGGGGGGAGGGGTGGGGGTGGGGGAGGGGCACTGACCCCCCAATCCACCCCAGCACCCATGGGTGCCCCCCAGAGGCCCCAAATTCCCCCCTGCAGCACCCAACACCCCCCACCAAAAAAAAAAACAATGTCCCCAGCACCCATCACCCCCCCAGCACCCAAACCCCCCAGAACCCCCCACCCTCCATGGAACCCCCCAGCACCCAGACTCCCCCAAATACCCCCAAAACCCCCCCAGCACCCATAACCCCCTACGTCCCCATCAACCCCCACCCCCAGCACCCATGGGTGACTCCCCCAGAGCCCCCAGCACCCATGGGTGCTCCTCACCTCCGGGATGGGCGAGTTGAGCCCCGGGATCTTGAGGTTGGGGTAGGAGGGGGGGGGCCCATAGCGTTGCATGGCGATCAGCCACGGGGGGGGCACCTTGTGTGCATTCTGGGGGGGACAGCACCCATGGGTGGCCCCCCCAGCACCCATAACACCCCCCAGCACCCATAACCACCCCCAACACCCAAAGGTGCTCTACACAGCACCCATAACCTCCCAGAGACCCCCCCCCCAAAAACCCAGGGGTGTCCTCCTGCATCAGCCATGGGGGGGGCACCTTGTGTGCATTCCTGAGGGGGGGACAGCACCCATGGGTGCCCCCAGCGCCCACCAGCATCCCCAGGGTGATGTGACACCCCCATGTCCCACCCAGCACCCATGGGTGCCCCCCAGCACCCACTGGCCCCACGGGCATCCCCAGAGCGATGTGACACCCCCATACCCCCCCCAGCACCCATGGGTGCCCCCCAGCACCCACCGGCCCCATAGGCATCCCCAGGGCGATGTGACACCCCCATACCCCCCCCAGCACCCATGGGTGCCCCCCAGCACCCACCGGCCCCACGGGCATCCCCAGGGCGATCCGCAGCTCGTCCGACAGGTCTCCCGGTTTCTTCTCCTTCAACCGTGTCTCAAACTCCTTCCCCTGGGGACAAGGGACAGTGGGGGGGTCACCAGGGGCACCCATGGGTGCTGGGGGGGCACCCAAAGGTGGGGGAGACACCCCAGAGTGGGGGAGACACCCAGAAGGGCACAGCATCCCAGTAGGGTGCTGGGGATTGGACACTCCAAGGTGACACTTGCTCATCATGACCTTGGGTTGAGGGATCTCAGAAGGTTCTTGGGGGGCACCCACAGGTCTGGGGGGCACCCATGGGTGCTGGGGGTCACCCAAGAGTGGGTGGGACACCCAGAAGGGCACTGGGTCCCAGTTGGGTGCTGGGGATGGGACACTTGCCCATCACAACCTTGGGTTGAGGGATCTCAGGAGGTTCTTGGGGGGCACCCACGAGTCTGGGGGGGCACCCATGGGTGGGGGGGGTGGCACCCATGGGTGGGGGGCACCCACCTCGTAGTAGAGGTCCCCGTGGATGGTGAGGCGGGGTTTGCTCTGCCATTTGAAGAAGGCGTCGTGCAGCTTCTGGTAATCGATGTCGATCTTGCCCAGCTTGGGCCGGACCTTCTCCCGCATCTTGGACTTGAGGGTCTTCTGCTCCTCCTGGGGGTAGGGGACATCGGGGGGGACACGTTGGGGACAATTCGGACACCACATGGGACGCCATGACCCCACGGGACAAACCCAGTGGCCCCAGAGCCCTTGGTGTCCAAATACGGTGTCCCCAAAGCCCTTGGTGACCAACCACGATGACCCCAAAGACCCTGATACCCAACCACGATGTCCCCAAGGCCCCAAATGTCCAACCACGATGTCCCCAAAGCCCTTGGTGTCCAACCATGACAACCTCAAAGACCTTCACGTCCAACCACAATGACCCCAAAGACCCTGATGACCAACTACAACGTCCCCAATGCCCCAAATGTCCAACCATGGTGTGCCCAAGGCCCTTGATGACCAACCACAGTGTCCCCAAGGCCCTCCATGACCAACCACAATGACCCCAAAGACCCCGACACCCAACCACGATGATCCCAAAGACCCCGACACCCAACCACGATGATCCCAAAGACCCCGACACCCAACCACGATGACCCCAAAGACCCCGACACCCAACCACCATGACCCCAAAGAACCTGATACCCAAACACGATGACCCCAAAGACCCCAACACCCAACCACGATGACCCCAAAGACCCCAACACCCAACCACGATGATCCCAAAGACCCCGACACCCAACCACGATGACCCCAAAGACCCCGACACCCAACCACCATGACCCCAAAGACCCTGTTACCCAAACACGATGACCCCAAAGACCCCAACACCCAACCACGATGACCCCAAAGACCCCGACACCCAACCACGATGATCCCAAAGACCCCGACACCCAACCACGATGACCCCAAAGACCCCGACACCCAACCACGATGACCCCAAAGACCCCGACACCCAACCACGATGACCCCAAAGAACCTGATACCCAACCACGATGACCCCAAAGACCCCGATACCCAACCACGATGTCCCCAAAGACCCCGATACCCAACCACGATGACCCCAAAGACCCCGATACCCAACCACGATGACCCCAAAGACCCCGACACCCAACCACGATGTCCCCAAAGACCCCGATACCCAACCACGATGACCCCAAAGACCCCGATACCCAACCACGATGACCCCAAAGACCCCGACACCCAACCACGATGACCCCAAAGACCCCAACACCCAACCACGATGATCCCAAAGACCCCGACACCCAACCACGATGACCCCAAAGACCCCGACACCCAACCACGATGTCCCCAAAGACCCCGACACCCAACCACGATGACCCCAAAGACGCCGACACCCAACCACCATGACCCCAAAGACCCCGATACCCAACCACGATGACCCCAAAGACCCCGACACCCAACCACGATGATCCCAAAGACCCCGATACCCAACCACGATGATCCCAAAGAACCCGACACCCAACAACGATGATCCCAAAGACCCCGACACCCAACCACGATGATCCCAAAGACCCCGACACCCAACCACGATGATCCCAAAGACCCCGACACCCAACCACGATGATCCCAAAGACCCCGACACCCAACCACGATGACCCCAAAGACCCCGATACCCAACCACGATGACCCCAAAGACCCCCATACCCAACCACGATGACCCCAAAGACCCCGATACCCAACCACGATGACCCCAAAGACCCCGACACCCAACCACGATGATCCCAAAGACCCCGACACCCAACCACGATGACCCCAAGGACCCCGATACCCAACCACGATGACCCCAAAGACCCCGACACCCAACCACGATGACCCCAAAGAACCCGATACCCAACCACGATGACCCCAAAGAACCCGACACCCAACCACGATGACCCCAAAGACCCTGACACCCAACCACGATGACCCCAAAGACCCCGTTACCCAACCACGATGACCCCAAAGACCCCGACACCCAACCACGATGACCCCAAAGACCCCAGTACCCAACCACGATGATCCCAAAGACCCCGACACCCAACCACGATGTCCCCAAAGACCCCGACACCCAACCACGATGTCCCCAAAGACCCCGACACCCAACCACGATGACCCCAAGGACCCCGATACCCAACCACGATGACCCCAAAGACCCCAGTACCCAACCACGATGATCCCAAAGAACCCAATACCCAACCACGATGACCCCAAAGACCCCGATACCCAACCACGATGACCCCAAAGACCCCAGTACCCAACCACGATGATCCCAAAGAACCCAATACCCAACCACGATGACCCCAAAGACCCCAGTACCCAACCACGATGATCCCAAAGACCCCGACACCCAACCACGATGACCCCAAAGACCCCAGTACCCAACCACGATGACCCCAAAGAACCCGATACCCAACCACGATGACCCCAAAGAACCTGATACCCAACCACGATGACCCCAAAGACCCCGATACCCAACCACGATGATCCCAAAGAACCTGATACCCAACCACGATGACCCCAAGGACCCCGATACCCAACCACGATGACCCCAAAGACCCCGATACCCAACCACGATGTCCCCAAAGACCCCGACACCCAACCACGATGACCCCAAAGACCCCAGTACCCAACCACGATGACCCCAAAGACCCCGACACCCAACCACGATGTCCCCAAAGACCCCGACACCCAACCACGATGACCCCAAGGACCCCGATACCCAACCACGATGACCCCAAAGAACCTGATACCCAACCACGATGACCCCAAGGACCCCGATACCCAACCACGATGACCCCAAAGACCCCAGTACCCAACCACGATGACCCCAAAGAACCTGATACCCAACCACGATGACCCCAAAGAACCCGATACCCAACCACGATGACCCCAAAGACCCCAGTACCCAACCACGATGATCCCAAAGAACCCGATACCCAACCACGATGACCCCAAAGACCCCAGTACCCAACCACGATGATCCCAAAGACCCCGACACCCAACCACGATGATCCCAAAGACCCCGACACCCAACCACGATGACCCCAAAGACCCCAGTACCCAACCACGATGACCCCAAAGAACCCGATACCCAACCACGATGACCCCAAAGAACCTGATACCCAACCACGATGACCCCAAAGACCCCGATACCCAACCACGATGATCCCAAAGAACCTGATACCCAACCACGATGACCCCAAGGACCCCGATACCCAACCACGATGACCCCAAAGACCCCGATACCCAACCACGATGTCCCCAAAGACCCCGACACCCAACCACGATGACCCCAAAGACCCCAGTACCCAACCACGATGATCCCAAAGACCCCGATACCCAACCACGATGACCCCAAAGACCCCGATACCCAACCACGATGACCCCAAAGACCCCGATACCCAACCACGATGACCCCAAAGACCCCGATACCCAACCACGATGACCCCAAAGACCCCGACACCCAACCACGATGACCCCAAAGAACCTGATACCCAACCACGATGACCCCAAGGACCCCGATACCCAACCACGATGACCCCAAAGACCCCGACACCCAACCACCATGACCCCAAAGAACCTGATACCCAACCACGATGACCCCAAAGACCCCGATACCCAACCACGATGATCCCAAAGAACCTGATACCCAACCACGATGACCCCAAAGACCCCGACACCCAACCACGATGACCCCAAAGACCCCGACACCCAACCACGATGACCCCAAAGACCCCGATACCCAACCACGATGACCCCAAAGACCCCGATAGCCAAGGCCACCTTCTCCTGCAGGGCCTCGCGCATCTCCTGGATGCCGGTTCTCTTGATGAAGTCGGGCAGCTCGAAGGGCGGCTTCTCGATGCCGCGCTTGCCCTGCAGGTACTTGCGCTTGAAGCACCAGTGGCGCGGCACGGGGACGCTGTTCCTGGTGGCCTTGAGGTGCACCAGCAGCTTGGGGTCCTGCGCCGTCACGTCATGCATCTCCACCACGTCCGGCCGGGCCACCAGCTGCGGGGACAAGCGGGACAGGGGAGGTGACGAGGTGGCCACGGGGAGCTTTGGGGTTGGGGTTGGGCCACCAGAAGGGGACGCTGGTGGCCTCAAGGAGGTTCATGGTTGGGTAAAGGCCACCACAAGGTGACAGTGGTGGCCCCAGTTGGGTCTTAAGGGGAACCTTGGGGACCCTGAGGTGACACCAGTGTCCCTACAGAGCTTCTTTGTTGGGTAAAGGCCACCACAAGATGACATTGGTGGCCCCAAGAAGGTTCTTTGTTGGGTTTGGGCCACCACAAGGTGATGTTGGTGGCCCCAAGAAGGTTCTTTGTTGGGTAAAGACCACCACAAGGTGATGTTGGTGGCCCCAAGGAGGTCCATGGTTGGGTTTGGGCCACCACAAGGTGATGTTGGTGGCCCCAAGGAGGTTCATGGTTGGGCTGGGGCCACCACAAGGGGACGCTGGTGGTCCCAAGGAGGTTCATGGTTGGGTTTGAGCCACCACAAGGTGACACTGGTGTCCCCAGTTGGGTCTTAAGGGGAACCCTGGTGTCCCCACACACACTCTCAGGGTACACAGGGATGTCCCCACGTCCTCAGTGGCCCCTCAGATGCCCCCAAAAGGCTCCGTGGGGACAGGGATGGGGTCAAGGACAGGGACACACCCCCCTGATGTCCCCGCGGTGTCACCTGCTTGAGCTCGGCCACCGTGAAGCGGTTCATGCGCCGCAGCTTCTTCTTGGACAGTTTGGGGACCTCGGGCTTCTTCTCCTGTGGGGACAACGTGGTGACACCAGGGGGGACACCAGGGATGCCACCCCCTGTCCCCTGTGTCCCCATATCCCCCTATGTCCCCAGTTTCCCCATGTCCCAAATGTCCCCACGGTGCCACCTGTCCCGTGTCCCCCCGTGTCCCCATGATGGCCCCCGTGTCCCCCAATGTCTCCATTATCCCCATGTCCCCCAGTGCCCCCATGATGTCCCCAGTATCCCTGTTGTCCCCCAATAGCCCCATATCCCCATTGTCCCCACATCTCTGATGTCCCCATGATGTCCCCATGACGTCCCCATATCCCCCAATATCCCCATGACCCCCCGTCCCCCAAGTCCCCACGATGCCTCCAATGTCCCCAGTGTCCCCATGATGCCCCCAGTGTCCCCCCGGTGTCCCCACTGTCACCTGCTCGTCCTCGTCACTCTCCTCCCCGCTGCCCCGTTGTCCCTCGTCCTGTCCCTTCTTCTTGGGGACGGTGGCACTTTCGGGTCTGTCCCCTTTGTCCGGCTCCTTCTCCTTGTCCTTCTTCACCTCGTCTGTCAACTGGGGGGGGGGGGGTGACACCCATGGGTGCTGCCACTCCCCCCACCCATGGGTGCCACCCCTTGGGTGCCACCACCCCAAATATCACCCCCAAAGTGACCCAAATTGCCTTAACAAGGACAATTTGGGACCCACGGGTGACACTTGTGGTCACCCCAGGGTGTTGTCATCCCCCCCCCAGCACCCATGGGTGCCCCCAACCCAAGTGCCACCAACCCAAATATGACCAAAATCACCTTAAAATGGACAATTTGTGAGCCGGGGGTGACACTTGGGGACCGTTTTTGGGGGTGCAACCCTCCCCCAGCACCCATGGGTGCCCCCCCACCCATGGGTGCTCCTTCCCCCCTTAATTTACCTTAAAAGCCTCAAAAATCCTCTTAAAAAAGACGAAATTGGGGTCGAAAATTTGGGGCTCCTCGGTGATGTATTCGATCTCCGGGGGGGGGTCGGGGTCCCCCTGGGTGGGGGTCGGGGTGGGGGGGGGGGAGGGGCGGCCCCTCCCCCGCTGCGGCTTCTTCTTCTTCTTGCGGTTGCGGCGCTTGCGGGTTCGCTGGGGGGGGGGACAGGGATGTTATGGGGACATTATGGGGACAATGGGACCCCCACCCATGGGTGACAGTGGGGACACTCTGGGGATACCCTGAGGTGACACTGGGGGGGACAAGGGGACATTAGGGGGACATTATTGGGACAGTGAGACCCCCCCGACTTGGGAACACGTTGAGGTGACACTGGGGGGGTCTTGGGGACAGTTTGGGGACATGATGTGACATTGGGGGGGTCTTGGGGACAGTTTGGGGACACCCTGAGGTGACAATGGGTGTGCTGGGGAAGTGAAAAAGGGACATTATGGGAACACTATGGGGACATCGGGGGGGGGACAGTGACACCCCCACCCATGGGGGACATTGTGGGGGGGTGGGGACACCCTAAGGTGACACTGGGGGCGGACAATGGGACATTATGGGGACATTGGGGTGACAATGACACCCCCACCCACAGGTGACATTGGGGACACCCTAAGGTGACAATGGGTGACATTGGGGGGAGCAACACTGGGGGGGCCCCTTGGGGACAGTTTGGGGACACAACGATGTGACATTGAGGGGGATCTCAGGGACATTTTAGGGCCACCCTGAAGTGACTTCGGGGAGGTGACAATGCAACATTACGGGGACATTGTGGGGGACAGTGAGACCCCTCCCTTGGGTGACATTGGGGGGGGGGGTTGGGGACACCCTGAGGTGACACTGCGGGGGGAAGGTGACACTGGTGTCCCCACCTCTTTCTTGGCGCCCCCCGTCTCGTCTTCACTCTCGGTCACTCGCGGCTCCGTCTCCATCTCGTCATCGGCTGTGGGGACATTGGGGACATCGGGGGGGGGTTCAGGGTGCTGCCCCCCCCACCAGGAGCACCCATGGGTCAGTGGAGGTGGGGTGGGACCCAGGAGTCCGGGAGGGGACCCAGGAGTTCGGGAGGGACCCAGGAGTCCGGGAGGGGGAACCCAGGTGACCAGCTCTGGGGACAAGGGACTTGAGGGGGGTCAGGGTGCTCCCCCCCCACCCCAGGAGCACCCATGGGTGCTGTGCTCACCGGGGGCGGGGGGGCCGCTGACCAGCTCCTCTTGCCGACTCTCCTTGAGCTGCAGAATCTTCTCCAGGGCCTGAGGGATGCGGGGGCCGCCCCCCCCCTCCTCACCCTGCGGGGACAGGGGGTGAGGGAGGGACCCAGGCGTCCGGGGGTAGACCCAGGCTTCCGGGTCCCACCCCAAAAGAGAACCCAGGCGTCTGGGACCCCCCCCCACAAAAGGGACCCAGGCGTCCGGGAGCACCCACCTCTCTGCTCTCTTCACCGGGGGGTGGTGGGGGCCCGCGGGGCCGGGGGGCACCCATGGGTGGGGGGGCACCCATGGGGGTGCTGCCTGTGGGGGAAGACGGAAGGGGACAGTTAGAGACAAATGTCACCAGGGGGTGACAAAGGGTGTGGGGGGGGTGGGGGTGACTCACCGCGGGGGGGCAGGGCGGCGCGGGCACCCATGGGTGCTCCCTCGGGGGGGGGCCGGGCCAGCGGGGGGGCCAGTTTGGCCAGTTCCTGTTGGCGCTCCTGCTCCAGCAGAACGGCCGCCTGGGGGGACACGGGGACATCAGGGGACGGGGGGGGACACTGGGGGACATGGGGACATCAGGGGACGGGGGGGGGACACTGAAAGATATGGGGACACGGGGACATGGGAGGACATGGGGGGGGACACAGGGGGACAGGGAGGGGTTACAAAGATTGGGGGGACATGGGGGGACATGAGGACACCGGTGACATGGAGACACAAGGACATTGGGGACACAGAGGGACATGGGGGTGGACATGGGGACACTGGTGATGTGGGGGGGAGCACTGGGGACACTGGGGACATGGAGGAGCCAGGGACAGGGGGTGACAAAGACACTGTCCCCATGTCCCCTCACCCGTTTCTGCTGCTCCAGCAGCTCCTGCTCTTTGCTCTTGTCCCCAAATGGTGCCTGAGAGGGGGGACATAAGGACACTGAGCACCCCCCAGCACCCATGGGTGGCCCCCAGCACCCACAGAGCCCCACCAGCACCCATGGCTGGTCCCCAGCACCCGCAGAAATCCCCCCAGCACCCATAGACCCCCCAGCACCCACAGAGCCCCCCCCCAGCACCCTTGGGTGCCCCCCCGGGTCCCACCCCATAGCTCAAACCCAGTCGGGGGGGGGGACGGACCCAGTGGGTGCTGCAAGGGGACACGGGTGGGGGGGATGGGGAGTCTGGGAACCCCCTAAAACTGGGACCCCCCCGAGCACCCAGTGACCCCCCCCAAAAACTGGGACCTCCCATGTGCCCCTCCCACCCCCTAAACCTCCCACCTGCATCTTGTCGCCCCCATTTATTGTCCCCCACATTTATTGTCAGCCCACCTGTCCCTTGTCCCCGTCCTCAGGGCGCAGCACAGGGCGACTCAACATGATCCCGGTCTGGGGGGGTGACAACGTGACATTGGGGACCCCCCCGGGGACACTGGGACTTGGGGATGACCCCAAGCGGGGGACACTGGGGACTTGGGGGGGCACTGAAACCCCCCAGGGGCTTTGGGGACACTGGGACTTGGGGACACCCCAAGGAGACCAAGGGGGGGGACATGGGACATTGGGGACCCCCCCAGGGGGCTTTGGGGACATTGGGATGTGGGGACACGCCCAAGGAGAGGGACACTGGGGACACCCCCAGGGGCTTTGGGGACATTGGGGACCCCCCTGGGGACACTGGGGACACCCCCAGGGGCTTTGGGGACATTGGGGACCACTTGGAGACACTAGGGACACCCCCAGGGGTTTTGGGGACATTGGGGACCCACTTGGGGACACTGGGACTTTGGGACACCCCAAAGAGACCAAGGCGGGGACATTGGAGATCCCCCCAGAGGCTTTGGGGACATTGGGGACCCCCCCAGGGACACTGGGACTTGGGGACAAACCCAAGGGGCCCAAGGAGGGGGACACTGGGGACACCCCCAGAGGCTTTGGGGACATTGGGGACCCCCCTGGGGACACTGGGGACACCCCCAGGGGCTTTGGGGACATTGGGGACCACTTGGGGACACTGGGACTTGGGGACACGCCCAAGGAGGGGGACACTGGGGACACCCCAGGGGCTTTGGGGACATTGGGGACCCCCCTGGGGACACACCGCAGGGGCTTTGGGGACATTGGGGACCTACTTGGGGACACTGGGACTTTGGGACACCCCAAAGAGACCAAGGCGGGGACATTGGAGATCCCCCCAGAGGCTTTGGGGACATTGGGGACCCCCCTGGGGACACTGGGACTTGGGGACAAACCCAAGGGGCCCAAGGAGGGGGACACTGGGGACACCCCCAGAGGCTTTGGGGACATTGGGGACCCCCCTGGGGACACCCCCAGGGGCTTTGGGGACATTGGGGACCCCCCTGGGGACACTGGGGACACCCCCAGGGGCTTTGGGGAGATTGGGGACCACTTGGGGACACTGGGACCCTCCAGGGGCTTTGGGGACATTGGGGACCACTTGGGGACACTGGGACCCCCCCAGAGGCTTTGGGGACATTGGGGACCACTTGGGGACACTGGGACCCCCCAGAGGCTTTGGGGACATTGGGGACCACTTGGGGACACTGGGACCCCCCAGAGGCTTTGGGGACATTGGGGACCACTTGGGGACACTGGGACCCCCCAGAGGCTTTGGGGACATTGGGGACCACTTGGGGACACTGGGACCCCCCAGGGGCTTTGGGGACATTGGGGACCCCCCTGGGGACACTGGGACCCCCCAGGGGATTTGGGGACGTTGGGGACACCCCCAAGGGGGGGTCAGGGGACACTGAGCCCCCCCAGGTGACAAGGGCGGTGACATTGGGGACCCCGTCCCCCCCACCTGCAGCGTGTAGTTCTGCAGCCGCTCCAGCAGCTCCTCCCGAGACCCTGGGGGGGAAATGGGGGGTCAGGGAGCCCCAAATTCTGATCCAACCCCCCCCCGATTACCCCCTGACCCCCCCAAATTCTTCCCATGTCCCCCAAATTCCTCCCATGTCCCCCAAATTCTCCCCAGACCCCCCTGTCCCCCAAACCTCCCATGTCCCCAAATAACCCCCAGACACCCCAAATTCCCCCCAGACACCCCATGTCCCCCAAATTCCCCCCAGGCCCCCCAAGGCTCCCTCAGACCCCCCATGTCCCCCAAATTCCCCCCAGACCCCCCCCATGTCCCCCAAATTCCTCACAGGGCCCCCCAGAACCCCCCAATTTCACCTCAGACCCCCCCAAACCCCCCATGACCCCCAAATTCCCCCCAGGATCCCCAATGTCCCTCAAATTCCCCTCAGGGCCCCCCCAGACCCTCCCACGTCCCCCAAAGTCCCCCCAAACCCCCCATGTCCCCCAAATTCCACCCAGACCCTCCTTGGCCCCCAAATTCCCCCCCAGGACCCCCCCGTGACCCCCACATTCCCCTCAGGGCCCCCCAGACCCCCCTTATCCCCCAAATTCCCTCAGACCCCCCCATGTCCCCCAAATTCACCTCAGGCCCCCCCCGTGCCCCCAATTCCCCCCCATACCCCCCATGTCCCCCAAATTCCACCCAGACCCTCCCTGGCCCCCAAATTCCCCCCAGACCCCCCATGGCCCCCAAATTCACCTCAGGCCCCCCCAGGCCCCCAATTCCCCCCCATATCCCCCAAATTCCCTCAGACCCCCCCACGTCCCCCAAATAATCACCCAGACCCTCCCACATCCCCCAAATCCCCCCCAAACCCCCCCCGGACCCCCAAATTCCCTCAGACCCGCCGGTTCCCTCACACTCCGCCGCCCCCCCAGGCCCCGCGTTCCCGCTCCCGCGTCCCGCGTCCCCCACCCTGCGCGGGGGCTCCGATCCCGGCCAGTGTCGCCTGCAGCTCGGCCGGGGCCCAGCCCGAGTACGGGGAGAGCTCCCCCGGTCCCCCCGGGCCCGTTCCCGGCCCCGCTCCGGCCGCCGCCGCCGCCTCCGCTCGCTCCGCCATCTTGCCGCTGCCGCCGCGCGGGAGCCCGCCGACCAATCAGCGGCCGGGACAACCAGCGAGCCGCCAATCAACGCCCTGGGTTACTCAGCGAGGAGGCGGGGATTGTACTCCCGACCGGCCAATCAGAGAGGGGAGGGCGAGCAGCCAATCAGCGCCCGTGTTTCCTCAGCGGGGAGGCGGGGATTGCACTCCCGACCGTCCAATCAGCGAGGGGAGGGAGAGCAGCCAATCAACGCCCGCTTTACCAGAAGGAGGGGCGGGGAGCCCCGCGAAAGGCCAATCAGCGGCGGCCACTCGGCGCTCGGCACCGCCCCCTTTTTTGCCTCCTTAATTTGCATATTTAGCTCTGCGACCCGGTGCGTAATTTGCATATCCACGCCCACTCGGCGCCCCTCTGCCACGGGGAAGCCCCGCCCCTCCACCTAACCCCGCCCCAATGGGCGGCCCCTCCTCCTGAGGGGCGTGTCCCGTTATCAGTCCCCGCCCTCTGTGGGCGTGTTCTCCCCACTTGCCCCGCCCCTTTCTCTGCCCTTGGGGGCGTGTCCTCCCCGCACGCCCCACCCCTTTCGCGGAAGTGACGCAACTCGGAAGTCCCGGAGCGAGGTGAGCGGCGGCTCGGACGCCTGGGTCCCCCCCGGTTTGATGAGGGGGGGGGGGGGGAGGGGGTGTCCCCGGACGCCTGGGTCCCTCATTCCCCCCCCCGCCTCCATCCCCCCCAGCCCCGCGATGTCGCGCGCCACCAAGCGGAAGCACGTGGTGCGCGAGCTGCTGGAGGAGCGCGTGCGGCCCGCGGACAGACAGACCATCGTCAGGGTGGGACAGGGGGACACGGGACATTGGGGGACATTGGGGGATGTGGGGACATGGGGGGATATGGGGACATGGGGGGACATTGGGGGGATATGGGGACATTGGGGGGATATGGGGACATGGGGGGACATTGGGGGGATATGGGGACATTGGGGGACATGGGGACATGGGGGGACATTGGGGGGATATGGGGACATTGGGGGGATATGGGGACATTGGGGGACAGGGGGACATTGGGGGGATATGGGGACATTGGGGGACAGGGGGGACATGGGGACATTGGGGGACATTGGGGGATATGGGGACATGGGGGACATTGGGGGACAGGGGGACACTGGGGGGATATGGGGACATTGGGGGACATGGGGACATGGGGGACATTGGGGGATATGGGGACATTGGGGGATGTGGGGACATGGGGGACATTGGGGGACACGGGGACATTGGGGGACATTGGGGGGATATGGGGACATTGGGGGATGTGGGGACATGGGGGGATATGGGGACATTGGGGGACATTGGGGGGATATGGGGACATTGGGGGATATGGGGACATTGGGGGATGTGGGGACATGGGGGGATATGGGGACATTGGGGGACATTGGGGGGATATGGGGACATTGGGGGATATGGGGACATTGGGGGATGTGGGGACATTGGGGAACATTGGGGGACATGGGGACATTGGGGAACATTGGGGGACATGGGGACATTGGGGGACATGGGGACATTGGGGAACATTGGGGGATATGGGGACATTGGGGGACATTGGGGGGATATGGGGACATTGGGGGGATATGGGGACATGGGGACATGGGGATATTGGGGGATATGGGGACATTGGGGGACATGGGGACATTGGGGAACATTGGGGGATATGGGGACATTGGGGGACATTGGGGGGATATGGGGACATGGGGACATGGGGGGACATGGGGATATTGGGGGGATATGGGGACATTGGGGGACATGGGGACATTGGGGGATATGGGGACATTGGGGGACATGGGGACATTGGGGGACATGGGGACATTGGGGAACATTGGGGGACATGGGGACATTGGGGAACATTGGGGGACATTGGGGGACATTGGGGGGACATGGGGACATTGGGGGGACATGGGGACATTGGGGGGATATGGGGACATTGGGGGACATTGGGGGACATGGGGGACATTGGGGGACAGGGGGACATTGGGAGGGGATGTGGGGACAAGAGGGACATGGGGGGGCGGGGGGGACATGGAGATATTGGGGGGACATGGGGACACTGGGGGGACAGGGTGATATAGGGATATTTGGGGAGATATGGGGACAAGGGGGATATTGGGGGACAATGGGGCTATAGGGGGGACAGAGGGGGACATGGGATATTGGGGGCACAGGGGGATATGGGGGGACATGGAGACAATGGGGGGAAGAGGGGGACATGGGGACACTGGGGGGGACATGGGGACGCTGCGGGGACAGGGGGATATAGGGATATTTGGGGGGATATGGGGACAAGGGGGACTTGGGGGGACAGAGGGACACTGGGGATATTGGGGGGATATGGGGGGACATGGGGACACTGGGGGGAATATGGGGACAATGGGGATATTGGGGGACAATGAGGATATTTAGGGGACAGAGGGGGACATGGGATATTGGGGAGATATGGGGACAATGAGGGGACATGGAGATATTGGGGGGACATGGGGCCACTGGGGGGACAGGGGGACATGGGGATATTTGAGGGGATATGGGGACAAGGGGGACTTGGGGGACATGGGGATATTGGGGGGACAGGAGGACATGGGGATATTGGGGGGACATGGGGACGTGTGGGGGACACGGGGACATTGGGGTGTCTGTGACGTTGATTTCCTCTCATGTTTCTGACCCCCCCATGTCCCAAATGTCCCCAATGTCCCCAACATCCCCTGATGTCCCCAACGTCCCCCAATGTCCCCAACGTCCCCTGATGTCCCCAACGTCCCCTGATGTCCCCAACGTCCCCGATGTCCCCAACGTCCCCCAATGTCCCCAATGTCCCCAACACCCCCAATGTCCCCAACATCCCCCAACACCCCCAATGTCCCCAACATCCCCTGATGTCCCCAATGTCCCCAACACCCCCAATGTCCCCAACACCCCCAATGTCCCCAACATTCTCTGATGTCCCCAACGTTCTCTGATGTCCCCAACGTCCCCAACATCCCCAATGTCCCCAACACCCCCGATGTCCCCAACACCCCCGATGTCCCCAACGTCCCCGATGTCCCCAACATCCCCAATGTCCCCAACATCCCCTGATGTCCCCAACGTCCCCAACGTCCCCTGATGGCCCCAACGTCCCCAACATCCCCTGATGTCCCCAACGTCCCCAACGTCCCCTGATGGCCCCAACGTCCCCGATGTCCCCAACACCCCCAACGTCCCCCAATGTCCCCAATGTCCCCAACACCCCCAATGTCCCCAACGTCCCCCAATGTCCCCAATGTCCCCAACACCCCCAATGTCCCCAACGTCCCCTGATGTCCGCAACGGCCCCCGATGTCCCCAACATCCCCGATGTCCCCAACGTCCCCCAATGTCCCCAACGTCCCCAATGTCCCCAACGTCCCCGATGTCCCCAACACCCCCAATGTCCCCAACACCCCCAATGTCCCCAACGTCCCCCAATGTCCCCAACGTCCCCGATGTCCCCAACACCCCCAATGTCCCCAACACCCCCAATGTCCCCAACGTCCCCCAATGTCCCCAACGTCCCCTCCCGCAGGTTTTGGGGACCCCGGGGAACAACCTGCACGAGGTGGAGACGCCGGAGGGGACGCGGTTCCTGGTCAGCATGCCCCCCCGCTTCCGGAAACACGTCTGGATCAAGAGAGGTGACAGTGACAGTGACAGTGACAGTGACACCCCCGCGTCCCCACGTCACCCCCCTTGTCCCCCGTCCCCTGCCCCCCCCGTTCAGAACGCGTCTGGATCAATGGAGGTGACAGTGACAATGACAATGACCCCGCGGCACCCACCTTGTCATCCCCGTCCGCTCCAGTGACCCCTGGGACCCCCGACCCCCCCCCACTGACCCCCCGATGACCCCAGGTGACCCCCCAATGACCCCAGGTGACCCCCCCCGTGACCCCTCCTGTGACCCTCTGACCCCCCCCCTCACTGAGCCCCCCTATGACCCCAGGTGACCCACCCAGTGACCCCTCCTATGACCCCCCTATGACCCCAGGTGACCCCCCCCATGACCCCAGGTGACCCCCCCCAGTGACCCCTCCTATGACCCCCCTATGACCCCAGGTGACCCCCCCCATGACCCCAGGTGACCCCCCCCAGTGACCCCTCCTATGACCCCCCTATAACCTCAGGTGACCCACCCAGTGACCCCCTTGACCCCCCCCACTGACCCATATGAGCCCCCTGACCCCCCTCTATGACCCCAGGTGACTCCTATGACCCCCCCCATGACCCCCTGACCCCCCCATGACCCCAGGTGACCCCACCCCCCAGTGACCCCTCCTGTGACCCCCTGACCCCCCCCCCCACTGACCCCCATATGACCCCAGGTGACCCCCACTGACCCCCCCAATGACCCCAGATGACCCCCCTGAGCCCCCCAATGACCCCAGGTGACCCCCACTGACCTTTTTCCCCCCCCCAGGTGACTTCCTGCTGGTCGACCCCATCCCCGAGGGGGTCAAGGTCAAGGCCGAGATGTCCCTGGTGCTGCTGCCCCCCCACGTGCGCTCCCTGCAGCGCCAGGGCCTGTGGTGAGAGACCCCCCAAAACAGCCCCCCCGGGACCCCCCCTCCCCAAAACACCCCCCCAGGGGCAAATCAGCCCCCCCGGGACCCCCCCCCCCAGTTTGGGGTGACTGGGGGTCCCCACGTACACAGGCCTGAGGCGTTTGACCCCCCCGGCAGAGACAAAGGGCCCCCCCGGTGAGTCAATGGGGGTCAATTAATGGGGAGGTCAATGGGGGGAATTAATGGGGGGTCAATGGGGGGAATTAATGGGGGGGGTCAATGGGCGTCAATTAATGGGGGGGGTCAATGGGGGGAATTAATGGGGGGGGTCAATGGGCGTCAATTAATGGGGGGGGTCAATGGGGGGAATTAATGGGGGGTCAATGGGGGGAATTAATGGGGGGGGTCAATGGGCATCAATTAATGGGGGGGGTCAATGGGGGGAATTAATGGGGGGGGTCAATGGGGGGAATTAATGGGGGGGGTCAATGGGCGTCAATTAATGGGGGGGGGTCAATGGGGGAATTAATGGGGGGGGTCAATGGGGGGAATTAATGGGGGGGGTCAATGGGGGGAATTAATGGGGGGGGTCAATGGGGGGAATTAATGGGGGGTCAATGGGCATCAATTAATGGGGGGGGTCAATGGGGGGAATTAATGGGGGGGGTCAATGGGTGTCAATTAATGGGGGGGGTCAATGGGGGGAATTAATGGGGGGGGTCAATGGGGGGAATTAATGGGGGGGGTAAATGGGCGTCAATTAATGGGGGGGTCAATGGGGGGAATTAATGGGGGGGTAAATGAGGGGGTCAATGGGGGGAATTAATGGGGGGACGTAAATGGGGGTCAATTAATGGGGGGGTCAATGGGGGGAGTTAATAGGGGCCAATAAATGGGGGAAATTAATGGGGGGGTAAATGGGGGTCAATAAGTGGGGGGGTTAATGAGGGTCAGTAATTGGGGGTCAATAAATGGGGGGCATTAATGAGGGTCAGTAATTGGGGGGGGTTAATGAGGGTTGTTAATTGGGTGTCAATAATTGGGGGGATAACTGGGGGTCCCCACCCCCCCCGTGTGTCCCTGTGACCCCCACATGTGTGTCCCCCCCCCCATTGTCCCCAACGCAGCCCCCCCGGGGACAATGACGATGACAATGGGAGCGACGGGCTGTTCGTCAACACCAACCGTGGGGACACCAACGGGGACACCAGTGACACCAACGGGGACACCAGTGACACCAATGGGGACACCAGTGACACCAATGGGGACACCGACGGGGACACCGAGGACACAGGTGACACCGAGGACACGCGTGACAATGAGGACACGGGGGACACGGCCCCGAGGGACACGCGGTGACACGGACACGGGGACACGGACACGGGGACATGGGGACAACGATGGGGCTGTGTCCCCAATAAAGGGCTCCCGGTGGCTTTGGGGACACGCGGTGGCTTCTGTGGCCTCGGGGGGACACTTGGGGACACTGTCCCCCCATTCCTGAGCCCATTGGGGACACTTGGGGACACTGTCCCCCCATTCCTGAGCCCATTGGGGACACTTGGTGGCACTTGGGGACACTGTCCCCCCCATTCCTGAGCCCCTTGGGGACACTTGGGGACACTGTCCCCCCATTCCTGTGCCCATTGGGGACACTTGGGGACATTGTCCCCCCATTCCTGCGCCCCTTGGGGACAATTGGGGACACTGTCCCCCCATTCCTGAGCCTATTGGGGACACTTGGGGACACTGTCCCCCCATTCCTGTGCCCACTGGGGACACTTGGGGACACTGTCCCCCCCATTCCTGAGCCTATTGGGGACACTTGGGGACACTGTCCCCCCCATTCCTGCGCCCATTGGGGACACTTGGGGACACTCGGTGACAGCGTTCCCCCCTCCCCCCCCCTCCAAAACGGACCCAGGCGTCCGGGCCCTGCTGACTCACCCCCCCCCCCCTCCACCCCCCCCACATCTGGATCCACCCAACAGCTGGAGGGGGGGAGGGGAAGGGAGGGGACCCAGGCGTCCGGGAACACGCGCCACACCCCCCCACAGGGGACCCAGGCGTCCGGGAACACCCACCCCCTCCAAAAAGGGACCCAGGCGTCCGGGAAAACCCACCCCCCCAAAAAGGGACCCAGGTGTTTGGGAACACCCCCCCAAAAAGGGACCCAGGCATCCGGGGAAACCCCCCCAAACAGGGACCCAGGAATCCGGGAGCACCCCCAAAAAGGGACCCAGGCGTCCGGGAGCACCCACCCCCCCAAAAAGGGACCCAGGCGCCCGGGAGCACCCCCCCCAAAAAGGGACCCAGGCGCCCGGGAGCACCCCCCCCTGCAAGAGGGACCCAGGCGTCTGGGAGCACCCCCCCAAAAAGGGACCCAGGCGTCCGGGAGCACCCACCCCCCTCCCCCAAAAAGGGACCCAGGCGTCCGGGAAGGGAGGAGGGGTCAGAGCGCTTTATTGTCCCAGTTTGGGGGGGTCCCTCCCCCCAGTTGGAGCTCACCCGCGGGGGCGCGGGGGGGGGACCCTCCTCAGCCCCCCCAGTGCTCCCAGTATCACCAGTAACGCTCCCAGTGCCACCGGCAGCGCCAGCAGCAGCCCCGCCCCCAGGGACCCAGGCGTCCGGGGACCGGGAGGGGCCCTGGGGGCAACTGGGGGAACTGGGGGGGGAGCCGGGGTCACTGGGGCCACTGGGGATGGAACTGGGGTCAACTGGGATTTGGGGGAGGGAACTGGGGGGGCAACTGGGGGGGTCACTGGGACAACTGGGGGGGTCACTGGGATAACTGGGGATGGAACTGGGGGGGTCACTGGGATAACTGGGGGGGTCACTGGGATAACTGGGGGGGTCACTGGGATAACTGGGGATGGAACTGGGGGGGTCACTGGGATAACTGGGGGGGTCACTGGGATAACTGGGGGGGTCACTGGGATAACTGGGGATGGAACTGGGGGAACTGGGGGGGTCACTGGGATAACTGGGGATGGAACTGGGGGAACTGGGGGCAACTGGGATTTAGGGGAGGGAACGGGGGGGGCAACTGGGGGGGTCACTGGGGCGACTGGGGGGGTCACTGGGACAATGGGGGATGTAACTGGGAGGACTGGGGGGGTAACTGGAGGGGTAACTGGGGGCAACTGGGATTTAGGGGAGGGAAGTGGGGGGGTAACTGGGGAGGTAACTGGGGGCAACTGGGATTTAGGGGAGGAAAGTGGGGGGGCAACTGGGGGGGTCACTGGGGCAACCGGGGATGTAACTGGGGGGGCAACTGGGGGGGTCACTGGGAGGACTGGGGGGGTCACTGGGGTAACTGGGGGCAACTGGGATTTGGGGGGAGTAACTGGGGGGGTCACTGGGACAACTGGGGATGTAACTGGGAGGACTTGGGGGGCGACGGGGGGGGTCACTGGGAGGACTGGGGGGGCCACTGGGGCAACTGGGGGGGTCACTGGGGCAACCGGGGGGGTCACTGGGGGCAACTGGGATTTGGGGGGAGTAACTGGGGGGGTAACTGGGAGAACTGGGGGTGGAACTGGGGGGGCTTGGGGGTCCCTATGGGGCCTGGGGGGGCCCTGGGGGTCCCCAAATCTATAGGGGTCACTTGGGGGGTCCTGGGATCTATAGGAGTTACCGTGGGGGTCCCTAAATCTATAGGGATCGTTGGGGGGGGGGGCAAATCTATAGGGGTTATTGGGAGGGTGCTGGGATCTATAGGGGTCCCTGGGGGGGTCCCCAAATCTATAGGAGTCACTGGGGGGGTCCCCAGATCTATAGGGGTCATGGGGGGCGTTCTGGGGGTCCCCAAGTCTATAGGGGTCACTGGGGGGGTCTTGGGATCTATAGGGATCATTGGGGGGGTCGCCAAATCTATAGGAGTCCTGGGATCTATAGGGGTCATTGGGGGGGTCCTGAGACCTATAGGGATCATTGGGGGGGTCCCCAAATCTATAGGGGTCCTGGGATCTATAGGGGTCATTGGGGGGGTCCCCAAATCCATAGGGGTCACTGGGGGGGTCCCCAGGTCCATAGGGGTCACTGGGGGGGTCCCTATAGGGGTCCCCATAGGGGGGTCCGTAGGGCCCATAGGATCCATATGGGTCCCCGTAGGTGTCGGGGTCCCCCCCATAGAGGGGGGCGGGGTCTCCATAGGGGTCCCCATAGGGGTCGTGCAAAGCCTCGTGCAAATACTCGTGCGAATACTCGTACGAGTCCCAGCGCTGGTCCGGGTGCGAATCCCCGTGCGAGTCCTCGTGCAAATCCTCGTGCAAATCCTTGTGCAAACCCTGGTGTGGATCCTGGCGCCAATCCTGGTGCAAACCCTCGTGCAAATCCTGGTGCAAACCCTCGTGCAAATCCCCACCCGAGTCCTCGTGCAAATCCTCGTGCAAGCCCTGGTGTGGATCCTGGTGCAAATCCTGGTGCAAACCCTCGTGCAAACCCTCGTGCAAACCCCGCCGTCCCTCGTGCAAGCGCTGGTGCGAATCGTTGTGCAAATGCTGCCGTCCCTGGTGCGGATCCGTCTGCAAATCCTGGTGCAAACCCTCGTGCAAACCCTCGTGCAAATGCTGCCGTCCCTGGTGCGAATCCTCGTGCAAACCCTCGTGCAAACGCCGCCGTCCCTGGTGCAAATCCCGGCCTGAATCCTCGTGCAAACCATCGTGCACATGGCGCTGTCCTCCGTGCAAACCTGGCTGTGAATCCTCGTGCAAATGATGCCGTCGTCCCTGGTGGGAATCCGGGTGCAAATCCTGGTGCAAACTGTCGTGCAAATGCAGCTGTTCCTGCTGTGAGTCCTCGTGCAAACCCTCGTGCAAACGTGGCCATCCTTGGTACAGATCCTCGTGCAAACCCTCGTGCAAACGCCGCGGTTCCTGGTGCGAATCCTCGTGCAAACCCTCGTGCAAACGCCACTGATCCTGGTGCAAATCCCGGCCCGAATCCTCGTGCAAACCCTCGTGCAAACGTGGCTGTCCCTGGTGCAAATCCTGGCCTGAATCCTCGTGCAAACGCAGCCGTCCCTGGTGTGAATCCTCGTGCAAACCTTCGTGCAAACTGTCATGCAAACGCCACCAATCCTGGTGCAAATCCCAGCCCGGATCCTCGTGCAAACCCTTGTGCAAACGCCGCTGTCCCTGGTGGGAATCTGGGTGCAAATCCTCGTGCAAACCCTCGTGCAAACGCCGCGGTTCCTGGTACAAATCCCGGCCCGGATCCTCGTGCAAACCCTCGTGCAAACGCCACTGTCCTTGGTGCAAACCCTCGTGCAAACGCCGCCGTCCCTGGTGCGAATCCTCGTGCAAACGCCGCGGTTCCTGGTGCGAATCCTCGTGCAAACCCTCGTGCAAACGCCGCCGTTCCTGGTGCAAATCCCGGCCCGGATCCTCGTGCAAACCCTCGTGCAAACGCCACTGTCCTTGGTGCAAACCCTCGTGCAAACGCCGCGGTTCCTGGTGCGAATCCTCGTGCAAACCCCCGTGCAGACCGCGGCGCGCCCCCTGGCGTGGGCGGGGCCGGGGGCGGGGCCGGGGGCGGGGCCGGCGGGGGGCGGGGCGGCAGCGCCAGCCGTCGGGCTGCAGCGCGTGTCCCGGGTGGCAGTGACACGCGAACCCCCCCGGGTGGTTCAGACACATGTGCTGGCACAGCCCGGGGGTCGCGCACTCGTCGCGGTCCCCGCAGCCCCCCCGGCCCCCCCCCGCGCCCCACACCCACCGGAAGCCGAAGGGACACGGGCTGGGGGGGGGAGGGGAGAGCGACCCCCCCCCGCCCCCGCCCAGAGCGGCCAAGAGAGCGAGGAGCAGCGGGAGCATCGGGACCGGAGAGTGAGGGACCCAGGAGTGCGGGAGGGACCCGGGAGTGCGGGAGGGACCCGGGAGTGCGGGAGGGAGGGAGGAGCTCGGGGGAGGACCCAGGAGTGCGGGAGGGAGGAGTTTGGGAGGGGACTTGGGAGTTGGGAGGGACCCAGGAGTTCGGGAGGGACCCAGGAGTTCGGGGGGGACCCAGGAGTTCGGGGAGGGACCCAGGAGTTCGGGAGGGACCCAGGAGTTCGAGAGGGACCCAGGAGTTCGGGGGGGACCCAGGAGTTCGGGAGGGACCCAGGAGTTCGAGAGGGACCCCGGAGTTCGAGAGGGACCCAGGAGTTCGGGAGGGACCCAGGAGTTCAGGGGGGGACCCAGGAGTTCGGGAGGGACCCAGGAGTTCGGGAGGGACCCAGGAGTTCGGGGGGGACCCAGGAGTGCGGGGGGGACCCAGGAGTTCGGGAGGGACCCAGGAGTTCGAGAGGGACCCCGGAGTTGGGGAGGGACCCAGGAGTTCGGGGAGGGACCCAGGAGTTCGGGGAGGGACCCCGGAGTTGGGGAGGGACCCAGGAGTTTGGGGGACTGAGGAGTTCAGGGAACTCGAAGTTGGGGGCTGGTGAGGGGAGTTCAGGAGGGACCCAAATCAGGGGGGGACCCAGGAGTTCGGGGGACCCAGGAGTTCGGGTAGGAGCCAGAAACTCGGGAGGGGACCCAGGCGTCCGGCTGGAGCTCCCCCGCCCTCCAGCACTCAGGGCAAGGGCGGCAGCGCTGCAAGGTCACACCCAGGGACCCAGGCGTTCGGGTGGGACCCAGGCGTTCGGGTGGGACCCAGGCGTTCTGTGGGACCCCGAACAACCCCACCCCATTTCAGGGGACTCAGGCGTCCGGGTGACCCCAAACTGACCTCAGAGGACCCAGGCGTCCGGGTCCTGCCACCCTCTCCCCCCATCTCTCTTTTAGGGGACCCAGGCGTCCGGGTGCCTTTCCCACCCCCAAGCCCCCACATTTGAGGGACCCAGGCGTCCGGGTGTCCCCACCCCCACCCTGGGCACCCTGACCCCCCCCACCCCCCAACGCCCGTGGGGGGAGGGGACCCATCGCGAATGGAGGCCCCGCCCCCCGGCCCCGCCCCCCGCGGCGGGCAATAAAGAGACTGGACTAACGGCCACGTGTGGAGCGAGGGGGCGGGGCTGAGTCGGGGGCGGGGCCTGGGACCGAGGGGGCGTGTCCATGCCGAGGGGGCGGGGCCTCACAGACACCCCCTGGTGGTGGCTCATGGCGTTTAATTCGCGCAGCAGCGGATCCAGAACCCACGATACAGGGGGGACCCCCCTCCGTCCCCCCCCAAAAAATGGGCGTGTCCCCCACACGTAGGTGTGTCCCCCCACTTCCTGTCCCCCAGGTTGGTGTCCCCAGGTTCCTGTCCCCCCACTTCCTGTCCCCCAGGTTGGTGTCCCCAGGTTCCTGTCCCTCCACTTCCTGTCCCCCAGGTTGGTGTCCCCAGGTTCCTGTCCCTCCACTTCCTGTCCCCCAGGTTGGTGTCCCCAGGTTCCTGTCCCCCCACTTCCTGTCCCCCAGGTTGGTGTCCCCCAGTTCCTGTCCCCCCAGCTTCCTGTCCCCCCTAAGTTCCTGTTCTTGTCCCCCACTTCCTGTCCCCCAGACGCTGGTGTCCCTCACTTCCTGTCCCCCCCAGGTTCATGTCCCCATGTCCCCAGAGGTTCCTGCCCCCCCAGGTTCCTGTCCCCCAGTTCCTGTCCCTGTTCCCCAGAGTTTCTTGTCCCCCCATTTCCCATCCCCTAGACACCGGTGTCCCCTATTTTCCGTTCCCCCAGTCCCCTAGACGTTGGTGTCCCCCACTTCCTGTCCCCCCAGGTTCATGTCCCTGTCCCTCAGAGGTTCCCGTCCCCTAGACACTGGTGTCACCCATTTCCCGTCCCCCTGTTTCCCATCCCCTATCTGCCATTGTCCCCCCATTCCCTGTCCCCTAGACACTGGTGTCCCCCATTTCCCATCCCCCCATTTCCCACCCCCTAGACACCGGTGTCCCCCTCTTCCTATCCCCCCAGGTTCCTGTCCCCCAGTTCCTGTCCCCCTCATGTTCATGTCCCCCAGACACTGGTGTCCCCCACTTCCTGTCCCCCCAGGTTCATGTCCCTGTCCCTCAGAGGTTCCCGTCCCCTAGACACCGGTGTCCCCTATTTCCTGTCCCCCCGTTTCCCATCCCCTAGACGTTGCTGTCCCCCATTTTCCGTCCCCCCAGGTTCATGTCCCTGTCCCTCAGAGGTTCCCGCCCCCTCGCCACCCGTGTCCCCTCTTTTTCGTCCCCCCGTTCCCTAGACATTGGTGTCCCCCAGTTCCTGTCCCCCCAGGGTCATGTCCCTGTCCCTCAGAGGTTCCTGTCCCCTAGACACTGGTGTCCCCTCTTTCCCGTCCCCCCATTCCCCGCCCCCTAGACACCAGTGTCCCCTATTTCCTGTCCCCCCATTCCCCATCCCCTAAACACTGGGTGTCCCCTATTTCCCGTCCCCCCGTTCCCTAGACACTGGTGTCCCCCGTTTCCCATCCCATAGACACTGGTGTCCCCCAGTTCCCGTCCCCCCATTTCCCATCCCCTAGACGTTGGTGTCCCCCATTTCCCGTCCCCCCAGGCTCATGTCCCTGTCCCTCAGAGGTTCCCGTCCCATAGACACTGGTGTCCCCCCATTTCCCATCCCCTAGACACCGGTGTCCCCAAGTTCCTGTCCCCCCAGTTTCCTGTCCCCTAGACACTGGTGTCCCCTATTTCCCATCCCCCCATTCCCCGCCCCCTAGACACCGGTGTCCCCTCTTTCCCATCCCCCTCTTTCCCATCCCCCTCTTTCCCATCCACTGGTGTCCCCTGTTTCCCGTCCCCCCATTTCCCATCCCCCTCTTTCCCATCCCCTAGACACTGTTGTCCCCCCATTTCCCATCCCATAGACATTGGTGTCCCCCAGTTCCTGTCCCCTAGCCACCGGTGTCCCCCATTTCCCATCCCCTAGACACTGTTGTCCCCCAATTCCCCGCCCCCTCGCCACCCGTGTCCCCCCTTTCCCACCCCCCCCCCCCTTTACCCCGCCCCCTAGACCCCGCCCCCGGCGTCGTGCTTGTGGGCGTGGCCGGCGCGGCGCTCCAGCTTGGCCAGCAGGGGGCTGAGCGGGTGGCGCAGGCGCAGGTGCGCCAGGTGGGCGTCCTGGCTGTCGGCCGTGCCGCCGCACTCCTCGCACACGTAGAGCTTGGCGCGCCGCTCCTTGTAGGCGTAGCGCTGCGCCACCCCGTGGATCTTGCGCAGGTGCGACTCCAGCGAGCAGCGCTGCGTGAACGCCTTGTCGCACAGGCTGCACTTGTAGGGGCGCACGCCTGCAACGACAGCACGGGCATCGTCAGCATCATCATCAACGTCATCATCATCATCATCAACATCATCAACATCATCAACATTGACATCAATATCCCCAAGCCCTTGTCGCACAGGCTGCACTTGTAGGGGCGCACGCCTGCAACGACAGCACGGGCGTCATCGTTATTGGCATCGTCATCGTCAACGTCATTGACATCATCATCAATGTCAAAATCATCAATGTCATCATCATCAACATCAATGTCATCATCAATGTCATAATCATCATCATCAACGTCATCATCATCAACATCAACGTCAACATCAACATCATCAACATCATCAACATCAACATCATCAACATCATCATGAACATCAACAACATCATCATCAACATCATCATCAACATCATCATCATCAACGTCATCATCATCATCAACGTCATCATCATCAACATCAACGTCAACATCAACATCATCAACATCATCAACATCAACATCATCAACGTCATCATCAACATCAACAACATCATCATAATCATCATCATCAACATCATCATCATCAACGTCATCCATAATCATCATTATCAACATCATCAACTACGTCATCATCATCATCATTATCGTTGATATCATCATCATCAACATTGACATCAATATCCCCAAGCCCTTGTCGCACAGGCGGCACTTGTAGGGGCGCACGCCTGCAACGACAGCATGGGCGTCATCGTTATTGGCATTGTCATCGTCAACGTCATCATCATCATCATCATCGTCATCAACATCATCATCAGCATCATCATCAACGTCATCATCATCATCATCAACATCATCAACATCATCATCATCAACATTGACCTCATCAACATCATCAGCGTCATCATCAACATCATCATCATCATCAACGTCATCATCATCATCATCAACATCAACGTCATCATCATCAACATCAGCATCATCATCATCAACATCATCATCATCAATATCAACATCATCATCATCATCATCATCAACATCATCATCAACATCGTCATCAACATCAACGTCATCATCATCATCAACATCATCATCAACATCATCATCAGCGTCATCATCAGTGTCATCATCAGCATCATCATCAACATCATCATCATCATCAACATCATCGTCATCATCGTCATCATCGTCATCATCATCATCATCAACGTCATCATCACCATCAATGTCATCATCGTCAACATCATCATTGTCATCAACATCAGCATCATCGACATCAGCATCATCAACATCATCGTCAACACCATCATCAACATCGTCATCAACATCAACATCATCATCAACATCAACATCGTCATCAACATCATCATCATCATCAATGTCATCATCATCATCACCATCATCATCATCATCAACATCATCATCATCATCAATGTCATCATCATCAACATCATCAACATCAACGTCATCAACATCAACGTCATCAACATCAACGTCATCAACATCAACGTCATCAACATCAACGTCATCAACATCATCATCATCAACATCATCATCATCATCATCAACATGATCATCATCATCATCATCAACATCATCATCAACATCAACATCATCAACATCATCATCGTCATCATCATCAACGTCATCATCATCATCATTGACGTCATCATCATCATTGATGTCATCATCATCAATATCAATGTCATCATCATCAACATCATCATCAACGTCATCATCATCATCATCAACATCGACGTCATCATCATCATCATTGATGTCATCATCATCAATATCAATGTCATCATCATCAACATCAACGCCATCATCATCATCAACATCATCATCAACGTCATCATCATCATCATCAACATTGACGTCATCATCATCATCATTGATGTCATCATCATCACCATTGATGTCATTATCATCGTTGATGTCATCATCATCAACATTGACATTATCATCATCATCAACGTCATCAACGTCATCATCATCAACGTCATCATCATCAACCCCCTCCCCTCCTCACCCGTGTGCGTCCGGACGTGCCTCTTGAGGTCGAAGGTGTCGTTGAAGCCCTTGGCGCAGAAGGGACCCCTCCCCCCGCCCCTCCCCCACCCCAGCCCCTCCCCCTCCTCACCCGTGTGCGTCCGGACGTGCCTCTTGAGGTCGAAGGTGTCGTTGAAGCCCTTGGCGCAGAAGGGGCACCGGTGCCGCTTGACGTCGCTGTGACACTTGAGGTGCCGCGTCAGCATCCGCTGGAACCCGAAGCTCTTCTGGCACACGGGGCAGCGGAACGGCCCCCCGGCCCCGCCCCCCCCGCCGGGAGGGGCGGGGTCACTGCCGGCCCCGCCCCCCCCGCCGCCGCTGCTGCTGGGGGGGGGTGGGGGGGGAACCCCCGAGATGGGGATCCCCCCCGAAATGGGGATGGCAGGGGGGAGGGGGGAGCACAGGGGGCCCGATGGGACCTGTGGGAGAGGGGGAGGGGGGTGATGGAGGGACCCCCTTGGATGGGGACACCCCCCCAGTTTGGGGACACCCCCATTTGGGGACATCCCTATTTATGGGGACACCCCATTGGGGACACCCCAGTTTGGGGACACCCCATTGGGGACATCCCGTCATGTGACACCCCCATTGGGGACATCCCAATTTATGGGGACACCCAGATATGGGGACCCCCCATTTGGGGACACCCCCATTTATGGGGACACCCCAGTTTGGGGACACCCCATTTGGGGACACCCCATTGGGACATCTCATTGGGGGACACCCCCATTGGGGACATCCCAATTTATGGGGACACCCCATTTGGGGACACCCCATTGGGGGACACCCCCATTTATGGGGACACCCCCCCAGTTTGGGGACACCCCATTTGGGGACATCCCGTCATGTGACACCCCCATTGGGGGACATCCCAATTTATGGGGACACCCCATTGGGGACATCCCATTGGGGGACACCCCCATTTACGGGGACACCCCCATTTGGGGACATCCCATTGGGACATCCCATCATGTGACACCCCCATTTAGGGACATCCCAATTTGGGGACAACCCACTCATGGGGACCCCCCCATTTGGGGACACCCCATTGGGGACACCCCCATTTATAGGGACACCCCACTTTGGGGACATCCTATTTGGGGACATCCCATCATGTGACACCCCTATTTGGGGACACCCCCATTTATGGGGACACCCCACTCATTGGGACCCCCCCCATTGGGGACACCCCAGTTTGGGGCCACCCCATTGGGGACATCCCATTGGGGACACCCCCATTTATGGGGACACCCCCCCAGTTTGGGGGCACCCCATTGGGGACACCCCATTGGGGACATCCCATCATGGGACACCCCAATTTGGGGACACCCCAGTTTGGGGACACCCCACTCATGGGGACCCCCCCATTGGGGACACCCCAGTTTGGGGACACCCCATTGGGGACGTCCCATTGGGGACACCCCCATTTATGGGGACACCCCCCCCAGTTTGGGGGCACCCCATTGGGGACATCCCATTGGGGACACCCCCATTTATGGGGACACCCCCCCAGTTTGGGGACACCCCAGTTTGGGGACACCCCATTTGGGGACACCCCAATTTGGGGCCACCCAGACATGGGGACACCCCCCCTATCATGGGATCCCCCCATTTTTGGGGACCCCCCCCCCCCATTCTGGGGACACCAACTCACTTGGACCCCCCCACTTTGGGGACACCCCCCCATGCCCCCCCCCCCCGTTTTTGGGGTCCCCCCCTTACCTGGCCCTTGGGGTGCAGGAAGGGGGCGCGGGGGGGCGGGGGGGACGCGGGGGACGCCCCCACGGCCGGTTCGGGGTCCCTGTGCAGGGGACACCCCCCCAGGCAGACTGGGGGGGGGACACGAGGGTTGGGGGGGGCCCTGCACCCCCAAACCCCCAGTGTCACCCCATTGTCACCCTATTGTCACCCCATTGTCACCCCCCCCATTGTCACCCCATTGTCACCCCCCCATAGGGACCCCCCCCCAATCTGGCCCCCCAAGCGACCCCCCCTATTGTCACCCCATTGTCACCCCCCAATGTCACCCCATTGTCACCCCATTGTCACCCCCCCCCCCAGTGTCACCCCATTGTCACCCCCCAATAGGGACCCCCTCAATTCGACCCCCCCAATCTGACCCCCCAAGTGACCCCACCCAATGCCCCCCCCAATGTGTCCCCCCATTGTCACCCCCCAATATGGACCCCCCCAAATTCGACTCCGCAAGTGACCCCCCCCCACGTGTCCCCCCCTTGTCACCCCCCAATAGAGACCCCCCAAATTCGACCCCCCATTGTCACCCCATTGTCACCCCCCAATAGGGACCCCCCCAATTTGACCCCCCCAATGTGTCCCCCCATTGTCACCCCCCAATATGGACCCCCCCAAATTCGACTCCGCAAGTGACCCCCCCCACGTGTCCCCCCCTTGTCACCCCCCAATAGAGACCCCCCAAATTCGACCCCCCATTGTCACCCCATTGTCACCCCCCAATAGGGACCCCCCCAATTTGACCCTCCCAATCTGACCCCTCAAGTGACCCCCCCATGTATCCCCCCCCATTGTCACCCCCCACAATAGGACCCCCCCCAATTCGACCCCCCCAATCTGACCCCCCAAAGTGACCCCCCCATGTGTCCCCCCACTGTCACCCCCCTATAGGGATCCCCCCTGATTCAACCACCCCCAAAACTGACACCCCCAAAAATGACCCCTCCCCCCCCACCCCCCCCCAGGGAGGAACTGGGGGCCCCTCCCCTCCCCCCCCCAACCGGTCGAGCGGCTCCGGCCGCGACGCCCCAAAATTAGGGGTTTCCGGCGGGTGGCGCCGCGTGGGGCCCGGGGGGGGACGCCAGCGCCCGCCCAGCCCTGGAGGGGACCCAGGCGTCCGGGAACCCCCACCCCCCCCACCCAGGGACCCAGGAGTCCGGGGGAACCCCCCATAGGGGACCCAGCTGGCTGGGAATCCCTAAAGGTTCAAAAAGGGACCCAGGCGTCCGGGGGCTTGTTGACCCCTGTGACCCTAGAAGGGACCCAGGTGTTCGGGAGGGACCCAGGAGTTCGGGGGGACCCAGGAGTTCGGGAGGGGACCCAGGAGTTCGGGAGGGACCCAGGAGTTTGGGAGGGACCCAGGAGTTCGGGAGGGACCCAGGAGTTCGGGAGGGACCCAGGTGTTCGGGAGAGGACCCAGGAGTTCAGGAGGGACCCAGGCGTCCGGGAGGGACCCAGGCGTCCGGGGTCCTATTGACCCTTGTGACCCTAGAAGGGACCCAGAAATTTGGGAGGGGACCCAGGAGTTCAGGAGGGACCCAGGAGTTCGGGAGGGACCCAGGCGTCCGGGAGGGACCCAGGCGTCCGGGGGGCCCGCCGGGCGGTGGCCGCGTGTCTCCTGCCCCACCCGGGCGGGGCTGAACCCCAACTCTGTCATTAAGGGGGTTTAATCACCACCCGGACGCCTGGGTCCCCCCCGGGGGAGGGTTGGGGGGGGGTGGGGTGGGGGAGAAGTAAAACAGGGTCCCCCCGAACTCCTGGGTCCCCCCGAACTCCTGGGTCCCTTGAAGTCCTGGGTCCCCCTAAACTCCTGGGTCCCCCCTGAACTCCTGGGTCCCCCCCGAACTCCTGGGTCCCCCCTGAACTCCTGGGTCCCCCCCGAACTCCTGGGTCCCCCCTGAACTCCTGGGTCCCCCCTGAACTCCTGGGTCCCCCCCGAACTCCTGGGTCCCTCCCGAACTCCTGGGTCCCCCCTGAACTCCTGGGTCCCCCCCGAACTCCTGGGTCCCTCCCGAACTCCTGGGTCCCACAAACTCCTGGGTCCCCCGAACTCCTGGGTCCCCCCAACTCCTTCATACCCCCAAACTCCTGTTCCCCCCGGACGCCTGGGTCCCCCTGAACTCCTGGGTCCCCCCCGAACTCCTGGGTCCCCCCTGAACTCCTGGGTCCCCCCCGAACTTCTGGGTCCCTCCCGATCTCCTGGGTCCCCCCCAAACTCCTGGGTCCCCCCCGAACTCCTGGGTCCCCCCTGAACTCCTGGGTCCCCCCCGAACTCCTGGGTCCCCCCCGAACTCCTGGGTTCCCCAAACTCCTGTGTCCCCCCAAACTCCTTCATCCCCCTGATCTCCCATTTCCCCCCGGACGCCTGGGTCCCCCCGGACGCCTGGGTCCCCACGTACTGGGCACGTAGATCTCGGCGCGCTGCTCGTCGGGCAATTCGCTCCAGTTGCGTTTGGCCGAGGCCACGCTCGGCTTCTTCACCAGGAACGCGCGCGGCATCGCGGGCGATCGATCGATCGATCGATTGATCCGATCGGCTGGTCCGGTCGATCCCAAGCGGCCCCTGCTCAGCCCCCCCCAGATCCGGCCTCAGCTCCGCCCCCGGATCCCGGATTCCTGATCAATTCTGGGCTGGATCCGGATCCTCCGTCGGTTTCGGTACCGGATCCCGGATTCCTGATCAATTCTGGAGTCGGATCCGGATCCTCAGTCGGTTTTGGTTCCGGATCCCGGGTTCCTGATCAATTCTGGGCTGGATTTGGATCCCGGATTCCTGATCAATTCTGGAGTCGGATCCGGATCCTCCGTTGGTTTTGGTACCGGATCCCGGATTCCTGATCAATTCTGGAGTTGGATCTGGATCCTCAGTCGGTTTTGGTTCCGGATTCTGGATTCCTGATCAATTCTGGAGTCGGATCCGGATCCTCAGTCGGTTTTGGTTCCGGATCCCGGATTCCTGATCAATTCTGGCGTCGGATCCGGATCCTCCGTTGGTTTTGGTACCAGATCCTGGATTGTTGATCAATTTTGGTGCCGGATCCTGAATCTTCAATCAATTTTGGTCCCAAATCCCGAATCTTTGGCCAATTTTGGTCCCAAATCCCGGATCTTCAATGAATTTTGGTCCCAAATCCCAAATCTTCGATCAATTTCGATCCCAAATCCCGAATCTTCAATGAATTTTGGTCCCGAATCCCGAATCTTCACTCAATTTTGGTCCCAAATCCCAGATCTTTGCTCAATTTTGGTCCCAAATCCTGGATCTTCGGTCAATTTTGACCCCAAATCTTCTGTTGATTTTGATCCCAAATCCCGAATCTTCAATGAATTTTGGTCCCAAATCCCAAATCTTCGATCAATTTTGATCCCAAATCCCAAATCTTTGATGAATTTTGGTCCCGAATCCCGAATCTTCCCTCAATTTTGGTCCCAAATCCCAGATCTTCACTCAATTTTAGTCCCAAATCCCAAATCTTCGCTCAATTTCGGTCCCAAAATCCCGGATCTCGGGTGAATTTTGTTCCCCAAATCCCAGATTTGGGGTGAAATTGGCCCCGAAAATCCCGGATTTTCCCCCGATTTGGCCCCGAGGCGCCGGATTTCGCCGGATTTGCCCCCGAACGGCGGGTCCCGCCGGGTCGGGCGTCTGGCGGCTCCGGCGCCGCGATCCGGTGCCGGTGGCTCCGCGTCCCCTCCCGGGCGGGGGCGGCGCCGCGACCGGCGGAACTGGTCGCACTGGGTTGAACTGGGACGCGCTGGGGGGGGCGGGGCCGGTTGGGAAAGAACGGGGACACGCCCCCACACCCGGGGACATGGGGGGGGACGTGGGGACATTGGGGACATGGGGGATATGGGGGATATGGGGGATATGGGGACATTGGGGATATTGGGGGATATGGGGGATATGGGGGGACATGGGGACATGGGGGATATGGGGGGATATGGGGACATTGGGGATATTGGGGGATATGGGGGATATGGGGGACATGGGGACATGGGGACATGGGGGGACATAGGGGGACATGGCGGGGGGACAGGGGGACATTGGGATATGGGGACGTGGGGGGACATGGGGGATATGGGGGGATATGGGGACATAGGGGACATGGGGGGATATGGGGGATATGGGGGGATATGGGGACATGGGGGGACATGGGGACATTGGGATATGGGGGATATGGGGGATATGGGGGACATGGGGGACATGGGGACATTGGGGACATGGGGGATGTGGGGGGACACGGGGGATATGGGGGATATGGGGAGGCATGGGGGGACATGGGGGCACATGGGGGACATTGGGGATATGGGGGACACGGGGGGATATGGGCGATATGGGGGGATATGGGGGGACATGGGGGGACATGGGGACATGGGGGATATGGGGGGATATGGGGACATTGGGGATATTGGGGGATATGGGGGATATGGGGGGACATGGGGACATGGGGACATGGGGACATGGGGGGACATAGGGGGACATGGCGGGGGGACAGGGGGACATTGGGATATGGGGACGTGGGGGGACATGGGGATATGGGGGGATATGGGGACATGGGGGGACATGGGGGGATATGGGGGATATGGGGGGATATGGGGACATGGGGGATATGGGGGGACATGGGGGGATATGGGGACGTGGGGGGACATGGGGGGATATGGGGGGACATGGGGACATGGGGGGACATGGGGGGATATGGGGGGATATGGGGGATATGGGGACATGGGGGGACATGGGGGGACATGGGGGGACATGGGGACATGGGGGGACGTGGGGGTGTGGGGGGACATGGGGGGACATGGGGGGGTGTGGGGATATGGGGGACATGGGGACATTGGGGACATGGGGATATGGGGGGACATGGGGACATTGGGATGGGGGGACATGGGGGGACATGGGGGGATATGGGGACATGGGGGATATGGGGACATGGGGGGACATGGGGGGACATGGGGACATGGGGGGACATGGGGGATGTGGGGGACATGGGGGGATATGGGGACATGGGGGGATATGGGGGACATGGGGACATGGGGGACATGTGGGACATGGGGGACATGGGGGGACATGGAAACAATGGGACATTGGTGACACGGGGGATATGGGGGGATATGGGGACATAGGGGGATATGGGGGACATGGGGTATATGGGGGGATATGGGGACATGGGGGGATATGGGGGGACATGGGGACATGGGGGGATATGGGGACATTGGGGACATTAATGGGGGGACATTGATGGGGGGATATGGGGGACATGGGGGGACATGGGGACACATGGGGGGATATGGGGGACATGGGGACATGGGGGATATGGGGGGACATGGGGGGACATGGAAACAATGGGATGTGGGGGGACACGGGGGATATGGGGGACATGGGGGGATATGGGGGGACGTGGGGGGACATGGAGGGACATGGGGACACATGGGGGGATATGGGGGGATATGGGGATATGGGGGACATGGGGACGTGGGGATGTGGGGGGATATGGGGACATTGGGGACATTAATGGGGTACATTGGGTCCTATAGGGTCTCTATAGGATCTCTATATGATCTCTATAGGTTCTATTTGGTCCCTATGGGTTCTGTTTGGTCTCTATGGCGTGTCCCTAGGTTCTATTTAGTCTCTATGGTCTCTATTCGGTCTCTGTGGTCCCTACAGGCCCCGCCCCCCAGCGCCACACCTCCCACCCCACCGTCTCTCCCCGCCCCTTCCGGCGACGTGCGTGCGTCACTTCCGGCGTGGGCAGCATGGCGGGCGGGACGCGGCTGCGCTCGGGGGCTCCGCGGCCGCTGCGGCTGCAGCTGCTGCCGTGTCGGTGAGAAACGCGCTAATTAACGCTTAATTAGCGGTTAATTAACGGCTAATGGGCTTAATAACGGCGGTACTGAGCGTTCGTGGGGCGGCCGCTGCGGTGCTGGTGGGAAACGGGAGCGAGGGGGTTAATTAATGGGGTTAATGGGGTTAATGAGTGTTAATGGGCGGTGGGAAATGGGAATAAAGGGGTTAATTAGTGGGGTTAATTAATAAGGGGGTTAATTAATGGGGTTCATTAATGGGGTTCATTAATGGGGTTCATTAATGGGGTTAATTAATGGGTTAATTAATGGGGTTAATGGGGTTCATTAATGGGGTTAATTAATGGGGTTAATGGGATTAATTAATGGGGTTCATTAATGGGGTTAATTAATGGGGTTAATTAATAATGGGGTTCATTAATGGGGTTCATTAATGGGGTTCATTAATGGGGTTAGTGGGGTTAATTAATGGGGTTCATTAATGGGGTTAATGGGTTAATTAATGGGGTTAATGGGGTTCATTAATGGGGTTAATTAATGGGGTTAATGGGGTTAATTAATGGGGTTCATTAATGGGGTTCATTAATGGGGTTAATGGGGTTAATTAATGGGGTTCATTAATGGGGTTAATTAATGGGGTTAATTAATAATGGGGTTCATTAATGGGGTTCATTAATGGGGTTCATTAATGGGGTTCATTAATGGGATTAATGGGTTAATTAATGGGGTTAATGGGGTTCATTAATGGGGTTCATTAATGGGGTTCATTAATGGGGTTCATTAATGGGTTAATGGGTTAATTAATGCGGTTAATGGGGTTCATTAATGGGGTTAATTAATGGGGTTAATTAATGGGGTTAATGGGGTTCATTAATGGGGTTCATTAATGGGGTTAATGGGGTTAATTAATGGGGTTCATTAATGGGGTTAATGCTTATGGGGCCGTGTCGGTGGGAAATGGGAACGATGGGGTTAATTAATGGGGTTAATTAATGGGGTTCATTAATGGGGTTGATGTTCATGGGGCCATGTTGGTGGGAAATGGGAACAATGGGGTTAATTAATGGGGTTAATGGGGTTAATTAATGGGGTTCATTAATGGGGTTGATGTTCATGGGGCCATGTTGGTGGGAAATGGGAACAAGGGGGTTAATTAATGGGGTTAATTAATGGGGTTAATTAATGGGTTAATTAATGGGGTTGATGTTCATGGGGCAGCTGCTGCTGTGTCGGAAATGGGAACGATGGGGTTAATTAATGGGGTTAATTAATGGGGTTCATTAATGGGGTTGATGTTCATGGGGCCGTGTTGGTGGGAAATGGGAACGATGGAGTTAATTAATGGGGTTAATTAATGGGGTTAATTAATGGGATGGGGCCATGTCGGTGGGAAATGGGAACGATAGGGTTAATTAATGGGGTTAATTAATGGGGTTAATTAATGGGATTAATTAATGGGGTTGATGTTCATGGGGCAGCTGCTGCTGTGTCGGAAATGGGAACGATGGGGTTAATTAATGGGGTTAATTAATGGGATGGGGCCATGTCAGTGGGAAATGGGAACGATGGGGTTAATTAATGGGGTCAATTAAGGGGGTTAATTAATAGGGTTAATTAAGAGGGTTAATTAAGGGGGTTAATTAATGGGGTTGATGTTCATGGGGCCGTGTTGGTGGGAAACGGGAACAAGGGGGTTAATTAATGGGGTTAATTAAGGGGGTTAATTAAGGGGGTTAATTAATGGGGTTGATGTTCATGGGGCAGCTGCTGCTGTGTCGGTGGGAAATGGGCACAACGGGGTTAATTAATGGGGTTAACGGTGTTAATTAACGGCATTAATTAACGGGGTTAACGTTCATGGGGCAGCTGCTGCCGTGTCGGTGGGAAACGGGATCGATGGGGTTAGTTAATGGGGTTAATTAATGGGGTTAATTAATGGGGTTAATGTTCATGGGGCAGCCGCTGCCGTGTTGGGGAGAGTGGAACAACGGGGTTAATTAAGGGGGTTAATTAAGGGGGTTAACGAGGCTCTGCCCTGCAGGGTCGAGTTCAATGGGGCTGCGCCCGTGGACAAGTTCATGGGGGAACCAATGGAGGAGAATGGGGGTGAGTTCAGGGGGACCCAGGCGTCCGGGGGGACCCAGGAGTTCGGGGAGGGACCCAGGAGTTCGGGAGGGACCCAGGAGTTCGGGAGGGACCCAGGAGTCCGGGGGGAACCAGGAGTTCGGGGGGGACCCAGGAGTTCAGGAGGGACCCAGGAGTTCGGGGGGGACCCAGGAGTCCGGGGGGACCCAGGAGTTCGGGGGGACCCAGGAGTTCGGGGGGGACCCAGGAGTTCGGGAGGGACCCAGGAGTTCGGGAGGGACCCAGGAGTCCGGGGGGAACCAGGAGTTCGGGGGGGACCCAGGAGTTCGGGAGGGGACCCAGGAGTTCGGGGGGGGACCCAGGAGTTCGGGAGGGACCCAGGAGTTCGGGGGGACCCAGGAGTTCGGGGGGGGACCCAGGAGTTCGGGGGGACCCAGGAGTTCGGGGGGGGACCCAGGAGTTCGGGGGGGACCCAGGAGTTCGGGGGGGGACCCAGGAGTTCGGGGGGGACCCAGGAGTTCGGGAGGGACCCAGGCGTCCGGGGGGACCCAGGAGTTCGGGGGGGACCCAGGAGTTCGGGGGGGACCCAGGAGTTCGGGAGGGACCCAGGAGTTCAGGAGGGACCCAGGAGTTCGGGGGGGACCCAGGAGTTCGGGAGGGACCCAGGAGTTCGGGGGGGACCCAGGAGTTCGGGAGGGGACCCAGGAGTTCGGGAGGGACCCAGGAGTTCGGGAGGGACCCAGGCGTCCGGGAGGGACCCAGGAGTTGGGGGGGGACCCAGGAGTTCGGGAGGGACCAGAGAGGGCAGTTGTGGGTCCCTATGGGGCAGCTGTGGGTCGCTATGGGGCAGCTGTGGGTCCCTATGGGGCAGCTGTGGGTCCCATGGGGCAGCTGTGGGTCGCTATGGGGCAGTTGTGGGTCCCATGGGGCAGCTGTGGGTCCCTATGGGGCAGTTGTGGGTCCCTATGGGGCAGCTGTGGGTCCCTATGGGGCAGCTGTGGGTCCCATGGGGCAGTTGTGGGTCGCTATGGGGCAGCTGTGGGTCCCATGGGGCAGCTGTGGGTCGCTATGGGGCAGCTGTGGGTCCCTATGGGGCAGTTGTGGGTCCCATGGGGCAGCTGTGGGTCCCTATGGGGCAGCTGTGGGTCCCTATGGGGCAGCTGTGGGTCCCATGGGGCAGCTGTGGGTCCCATGGGGCAGTTGTGGGTCCCTATGGGGCAGCTGTGGGTCCCATGGGGCAGCTATGGGTCCCATGGGGCAGCTGTGGGTCCCATGGGGCAGCTGTGGGTCGCTATGGGGCAGCTGTGGGTCCCATGGGGCAGCTGTGGGTCCCATGGGGCAGCTGTGGGTCCCATGGGGCAGCTGTGGGTCGCTATGGGGCAGCTGTGGGTCCCATGGGGCAGCTGTGGGTCCCTATGGGGCAGCTGTGGGTCCCATGGGGCAGCTGTGGGTCCCATGGGGCAGCTGTGGGTCGCTATGGGGCAGCTGTGGGTCACTGACCCCCCCTTTTCTCCTCCCCCCCCAGCTCTCTGGGCCTCGTTCCGGGGGCGCCGCTTGGGGGGCCGGGAGCTGCCGCTGCCCCCCGGATTCCGGGGGCTGGTGCTGCGGGCGGGGGGCGACCCCCAGGTGAGGCCCCTCCCCCCCCCCGCCGTGGGGCGGAGCCGGGGGGGCCGGCCCTGACCCCCACCCCCCGCAGGAGCCGTGGGTCGCGGCGACGGGGACGTTCGACCGCGTCACCGAGTGGGGGGCGGACACCGTCCCCTCCCCCAACATGGGGCTGGCGCTGGCGCTGCAGTGGGGGCCGGTGGCTGCGGGGGTGAGTTGGGGGGCCCGGACGCCTGGGTCCACTTTGGGGGGGAGGTTGAGGGTCCTCACTTGGGGGTCCCGGACGCCTGGGTCCACTTTGGTGGGGGGTTCCAGGGTGCTCACTTGGGGGTCCCGGATGCCTGGGTCCACTTTTGGGGGGGACGCTTAGGGGTCCCGGACGCCTGGGTCCACTTTTTGGGGGACATTTAGGGGTCCCGGACGCCTGGGTCCACTTTTTGGGGGACATTTAGGGGTCCCGGACGCCTGGGTCCCCTCCTGGGGGGGAAACTTGGGGGAACCAAAAGCCTGAGTCCATTTGGGGGGATACTTGGGGGGCCCGGACGCCTGGGTCCACTTTTGGGGGGGACGTTTAGGGGTCCCGGATGCCTGGGTCCCCTCTTGGGGGGGGGAACTTGGGGTCCCAAATGCCTCAGTCCACTTTGGGGGGACATTTGGGGGTCCCAGACCCCTGGGTCCACTTTTGGGGGGGGCATTTGGGGGTCCCGGACGCCTGGGTCCCCCCTCACTCTCTCTCCCCTCCCCCCAGATTCACGCCCCGGTTACTGATGACGACGAGGAGGCGGAGCCTTGAGAGACCACGCCCACAGAAGAAGCCCCACCCATTTGGGGGTGGAGCCAACACAGGCTCCACCCCCACCTTTTTTTTTACATAAAGGAGTTAAAAGGTGATGAAGTTTAATTATCAAAGGTGGGGTAATTAGAAGGGCGTGGCCTGAGTGGGTGTGGCCTGAGTGGGTGTGGCCACGAGGGGCGTGGCCACGATGGGCGTGGCCTCATTTCCCTGTTCCCTCCAATTTTGGGGGTAAAACGGCGACATTTGGCGCCGACGCTGCATCAGCCAAGGGGGCGGGGTCGGGACAGACCACGCCCCCCACGCAAAGCCCCGCCCCTTTGGGGTGGAGCCAGCAACATCCCCACCTCCTCCCCCCTTTCTATAACAGCAGCTGGAGCCCAGAAACAAGTGAGAGTGTTTAATTAATTAACAAGGGGGTACGAGGGGGTGTGGCCGGGGGGCGTGGCCGGGGTGGGCGTGGCCGGGAGGGGGCGTGGCCTCACCACTTGCCCCGCTTGCTCCAGTCCTTGGGGGTGAAGTGCAGACACTTGGCGTCGATGCGCAGGACGCGCTTGAGCATGGCGCGCTCGTGGCCCTCGACGATGTCCTCGGACAGCGTCAGGATGTACTGGCCCTGCGGACCCAGGCGTCCGGGGGACCCAGGAGTTTGGGAGGGGACCCAGGAGTTCGGGAGGGACCCAGGAGTTCGGGGGGGACCCAGGAGTTCGGGGGGGACCCAGGAGTTCGGGAGGGGACCCAGGAGTTCGGGAGGGACCCAGGAGTTCATGGGGACCCAGGAGTTCGGGAGGGACCCAGGAGTTCAGGGGGGGACCCAGGAGTTCAGGGGGGACCCAGGAGTTCGGGAGGGACCCAGGAGTTCGGGAGGGGACCCAGGAGTTCGGGAGGGACCCAGGAGTTCGGGAGGGACCCAGGAGTTCGGGGGGGACCCAGGAGTGCGGGAGGGACCCAGGAGTTCGGGAGGGACCCAGGAGTTCGGGAGGGGACCCAGGAGTTCAGGAGGGACCCAGGAGTTCGGGGGGGACCCAAGAGTTCGGGGGGGACCCAGGAGTTCGGGGGGGACCCAGGAGTTCGGGAGGGGACCCAGGAGTTCGGGGGGGACCCAGGAGTTCGGGAGGGACCCAGGCGTTCGGCACCTTGTAGTAGTTGATGAGGTTGAGGTACTGCAGGGTCGATATCACGTCCTCCTTCTTGATACTCGTGATCTCGCTGATCTCGCTGGGGGGGAGGGGTGGCACTGGGGGGCGGGGCCACCCCGACCCCGCCCACCCACCCTTAGCCCCGCCCACCACCCCCTTAGCCCCGCCCACAGCCCCCCGACCCCGCCCCAACTTCCCCCTGCAGCTCCAAGGGTGAAGAGAGGGGGTGTGGCCTCAGGGAGATGGGCGGGGCTTAACGCTGCTTGGGCGGGGCCTAAGGGTATTGATTAAAGAGGGGGTGGAGCCTTTGGGAAGTGGGTGGGGCCTCAAGGGGGCGGGGCCAAGAGGTGTTTCCCGTTTACCTGATATGGGGAAAGTAAAGGGTGGCGTTTAGTGAGAGGGTGGAGCTTTGTAGAAGGGGGTGGAGCTTCATGGGAGTGGGAGGAGCTTACACCGAGGTGGGCGGGGCCAAGAGCAGCATAGGGCTCATTGAACAACCCCTGGGGGGGGATTTTGGGGGAGACTGGTAGTGGGGGCGGGGAGGGGCAGAGAATAGGGAGGGGGCGGAGCTGCCTGCAAGGGGGTGGAGCCTCAGGCTTGTGGGTGGAGCTTATGCCAAGGTGGGCGGGGCCAAGAGCAGCATCGGGCTCATTGAACAACCCCTGGGGGATTTTGGGGGAGACGGGGGGGGGTGGGGTAGAGAATAGGGAGGGGGCGGAGCCTCCTGCAAGGGGGTGGAGCCTCAGGCTTGTGGGTGGAGCTTATGTGAAGGTGGGCGGGGCCAAGAGCTGCATGTAGCTCATAGAACATCCCTTGGGATGGGGGGTATGGGAGAGGGGGGTATGGGGGGGGTGTGTGTCCTGGGGGCGTGTCCCGCGGGTGGGCGTGTCCAGGGGGCGTGTCAGGGGCGGGGCTTACTTGATGGTGATCTGGGGCCGCTCGCCGCCCTCGGCCTTGAGCCCCATGAGGATCTCCAGGATGGTTTGGGACCAGTAGCTGCGGTAGCTCAGCAGCCCCAGGTCCGACAGCGGCTTCTCGGGGGTCCCCGTCTTCCCCTCCACCTTGGACAGCTCGTAGCCTGGGGGCGGGGCCAGGGGGCGGGGTCACACGGGGGCGGAGCCACAGGGGGCGGGGCCACGGGGGGCGGGGCAGCGAGAGGCGGAGCTAGTGAGGCGGGGTCAAACCGGGTCAGGGTCATGGGCAGGGGCGGGGGGGGGGGGGGGGTGGAGCCACCAGGGGCAGCGAGGGGCGGAGCCAGGGGGGCGGGGCCAAACAGGGCGAGGCCAAGGGGGTGGGGTCAGCGGGGGGGAAGAGCCAATGGGTGGGGTCAAACTGGGGCAGGGCCAGGGGGGCGGGGCCAGCGAGGGGCGGAGCCAGTGGGGGTGGGGCCAAACAGGGCTACAAGGGGGCGGGGTCAGCGGGGGGGAAGAGCCAATGGGGCGGGGTCAAACTGGGGCAGGGCCAGGGGGCGGGGTCAGCGAGGGGGGGTGGAGCCACCAGGGGCAGCGAGGGGCGGAGCCAGGGGGGCGGGGCCAAACAGGGCGAGGCCAAGGGGGTGGGGTCAGCGGGGGGGAAGAGCCAATGGGGCGGGGTCAAACTGGGGCAGGGCCAGGGGGGCGGGGCCAGCGAGGGGCGGAGCCAGCGGGGGCGGGGCCAAACAGGGCTACAAGGGGGCGGGGTTAGCGGGGGGGAAGAGCCAATGGGGCGGGGTCAAACTGGGGCAGGGCCAGGGGGCGGGGTCAGCGAGGGGGGGTGGAGCCACCAGGGGCAGCGAGGGGCGGGGCAAGGGGGGTGGGGCCAAACAGGGCTACAAGGGGGCGGGGTCAGCGGGGGGGAAGAGCCAATGGGGCGGGGTCAAACTGGGGCAGGGCCAGGGGGGCGGGGTCAGCGAGGGGGGTGGAGCCACCAGGGGCAGGGTCAGCGAGGGGCGGGTTTTGGGGTCACCCCCCCCTTTTTCCCCCTTTTCCCCCCTTTTTGGGGTGTTTTGCGGCATGTGGGTGGCTGGGGGGGTTGGGGGGGGGGTCTGGGGGGGTGTTTTTGGGGTTCGGGGGTAATTTTGGGGGGTTTTTGGGGGGTTTTTGGGGTCACGCACTGAACTCGATGAGCAGTTTCCCGTAGCCCCGGCGCTGGTAGGGGGGCAGCGTCAGGATACACGCCACGTTGTAATCCTCCGTCGACTCCTTCTCCTGGGGGGGGGTCCCCAACATTTGGGGGGGGGGGTCCCCAAAATTTGGGGGGGTCCCCAAAACCCCCCGACCCCAAAAAACCCCCTAAAAACCCCCAAATTGCCCCCAAACCGCTCAATGAAGCCCCAAAGCCCCATTGAGATCAACAGGTGATTCCATGTCCGAGGGGGTCCCCAAAATTTGGGGGGGGTCCCCAAAACCCGCCAACCCCTAAAAACCCCCAAATTGCCCCAAAAACCCTCAATGAAGCCCCAAAGCCCCATTGAGATCAACAGGTGATTCCATGTCTGGGGGGGGTCCCAAAAATAGGGGGGGACCCCAAAATTCAGGGGGTGGTCCCCAAAATTTGGGGGGGGTCCCCAAAACCCCCCGACCCCAAAAAACCCCCTAAAAACCCCCAAATTGCCCCAAAACCCTCAATGAAGACCCAAAGCCCCATTGAGATCAGCAGGTGATTCCATGTCTGGGGGGACCCCAAAATTTAGGGGGGGTCCCCAAAATTTGGGGGGGTCCCCAAAACCCCCCGACCCCCAAAAAAACGCCTAAAACCCCTCAATGAAGCCCCAAAGCCCCATTGAGATCAACAGGTGATTCCATGTCTGGGGGGGCCCCCAAAATAGGGGGGGACCCCAAAATTCAGGGGGTGGTCCCCAAAATTTGGGGGGGGTCCCCAAAACCCCCCGACCCCAAAAAAACCCCCTAAAAACCCCCAAATTGCCCCAAAACCCCCCAATGAAGCACCCCTTTTATCACCCCCCAAAGCCCCAAATCCTCAATAAACTCCCCCCAAAAGCCCCAAAACTGCAGGAATTCGCCCCAAAATGACCTTGGAGAAGTAGCTGATGATGTGGAAGCCCCAGAGCCCCAAAACCCCAGGAATTCGCCCCAAAACCCCAGGAATTCACCCCAAAAGACCCTGGAGAAGTAGCTGATGATGTGGAAGCCCCAGAGCCCCAAATCTGCGGGAATTAAACCCCCCAGAGCCCCAAAACCCCAGGAATTCACCCCAAAAGACCTTGGAGAAGTAGCCGACGATGTGGAAACCCCCAGAGCCCCAAAACCCCCGGAATTCACCCCAAAATGACCTTGGAGAAGTAGCCGACGATGTGGAAGCCCCAGAGCCCCAAAACCCCAGGAATTCACCCCAAAATGACCTTGGAGAAGTAGCCGACGATGTGGAAACCCCAGAGCCCCAAATCTGCGGGAATTAAACCCCCCAGAGCCCCAAAACCACCGGAATTCACCCCAAAAGACCTTGGAGAAGTAGCTGATGATGTGGAAACCCCAGAGCCCCAAAACCCCCGGAATTCAACCCAAAAGCACCTTGGAGAAGTAGCCGACGATGTGGAAGCCCCAGAGCCCCAAAACCCCCGGAATTCGCCCCAAAATGACCTTGGAGAAGTAGCTGATGATGTGGAAACCCCAGAGCCCCAAATCTGCGGGAATTAAACCCCCAGAGCCCCAAAACCCCCGGAATTCGCCCCAAAAGACCTTGGAGAAGTAGCTGATGATGTGGAAGCCCCAGAGCCCCAAAACCCCAGGAATTCACCCCAAAAGGACCTTGGAGAAGTAGCCGACGATGTGGAAACCCCCAGAGCCCCAAAACCCCCGGAATTCGCCCCAAAAGACCTTGGAGAAGTAGCCGACGATGTGGAAACCCCCAGAGCCCCAAAACCCCCGGAATTCGCCCCAAAAGACCTTGGAGAAGTAGCCGACGATGTGGAAACCCCCAGAGCCCCAAAACCCCCGGAATTCGCCCCAAAAGACCTTGGAGAAGTAGCCGATGATGTGGAAGCCCCAGAGCCCCAAAACCCCAGGAATTCGCCCCAAAAGGACCTTGGAGAAGTAGCTGACGATGTGGAAACCCCAGAGCCCCAAATCTGCGGGAATTAAACCCCCCAGAGCCCCAAAACCACCGGAATTCACCCCAAAATGACCTTGGAGAAGTAGCTGATGATGTGGAAGCCCCAGAGCCCCAAAACCCCAGGAATTCAACCCAAAAGACCTTGGAGAAGTAGCCGACGATGTGGAAGCCCCAGAGCCCCAAAACCCCCGGAATTCAACCCAAAAGACCTTGGAGAAGTAGCCGACGATGTGGAAGCCCCAGAGCCCCAAAACCCCCGGAATTCGCCCCAAAAACCTTGAAGAAGTAGCCAACAATGTGGAAGCCCCAAAACCCCCGGAATTCGCCCCAAAAGACCTTGGAGAAGTAGCTGATGATGTGGAAGCCCCAGAGCCCCAAAACCCCAGGAATTCACCCCAAAACGCCAGGAATTCACCCCAAAAGACCTTGGAGAAGTAGCTGACGATGTGGAAGCCCCAGAGCCCCAAAACCCCCGGAATTCGCCCCAAAAGACCTTGGAGAAGTAGCCGACGATGTGGAAGCCCCAGAGCCCCAAAACCCCAGGAATTCGCCCCAAAAGACCTTGGAGAAGTAGCTGATGATGTGGAAGCCCCAGAGCCCCAAAACCCCCGGAATTCGCCCCAAAATGACCTTGGAGAAGTAGCCAACGATGTGGAAGCCCCAAAACCCCCGGAATTCGCCCCAAAAGACCTTGGAGAAGTAGCCGACGATGTGGAAGCCCCAGAGCCCCAAAACCCCCAGAATTCACCCCAAAATGACCTTGGAGAAGTAGCCGACGATGTGGAAGCCCCAGAGCCCCAAATCTGCGGGAATTAAACCCCCCAGAGCCCCAAAACCCCAGGAATTCAACCCAAAAGACCTTGGAGAAGTAGCCGACGATGTGGAAACCCCAGAGCCCCAAAACCCCCAGAATTCACCCCAAAATGACCTTGGAGAAGTAGCTGACGATGTGGAAACCCCAGAGCCCCAAATCTGCGGGAATTAAAACCCCCAGAGCCCCAAAACCACCGGAATTCAACCCAAAAGACCTTGGAGAAGTAGCCGATGATGTGGAAACCCCCAAAGCCCCAAAACCCAGGAATTCGCCCCAAAACCCCAGGAATTCGCCCCAAAGTGACCTTGGAGAAGTAGCTGATGATGTGGAAGCCCCAGAGCCCCAAAACCCCAGGAATTCACCCCAAAACGCCAGGAATTCACCCCAAAAGACCTTGGAGAAGTAGCCGACGATGTGGAAACCCCCAGAGCCCCAAAACCCCCGGAATTCACCCCAAAAGACCTTGGAGAAGTAGCTGACGATGTGGAAGCCCCAAAACCCCCGGAATTCGCCCCAAAAGACCTTGGAGAAGTAGCCGACGATGTGGAAGCCCCAGAGCCCCAAAACCCCAGGAATTCGCCCCAAAACCCCCGGAATTCACCCCAAAAGACCTTGGAGAAGTAGCTGATGATGTGGAAGCCCCAGAGCCCCAAAACCCCAGGAATTCGCCCCAAAATGACCTTGGAGAAGTAGCCGACGATGTGGAAACCCCCAGAGCCCCAAAACCCCGGGAATTCGCCCCAAAAGACCTTGGAGAAGTAGCCGACGATGTGGAAGCCCTTGGGGTCGTACTCGGTCATGACGTAGAACAGAAAGGGGTCGGTGTCGTAGTAAAGGGTCTTGTGGTCCAGGAAGCACTTGGCCAGCAGGCACAGGTTCTGCGAGTAGCTCTGGGGACAGATGGGGACACGGGGACACACGGGGACACGGGGACAGATGGGGACAGGGGGACAGATGGGGACAGGGGGACAGATGGGGATGAATGGGGACATGGGGACAGATGGGGACATGGGGACACACGGGGACACGGGGACAGATGGGGACAGGGGACAAATGGGGACATGGGGACAGATGGGGACAGGGGGACAAATGGGGATGAATGGGGACAGATGGGGACAGATGGGGACACGGGGACAGATGGGGACGAATGGGGACAGATGGGGACACGGGGACAGATGGGGACAGATGGGGACACGGGGACAGATGAGGACAGGGGGACAAATGGGGACAGGGGGACAAATGGGGACACGGGGGGACAGATGGGGACAGATGGGGACACGGGGACAGATGGGGACACGGGGACAAATGGGGATGAATGGGGACAGATGGGGACATGGGGACAGATGGGGATGAAATGGGGACACGGGGACAGATGGGGACAGATGGGGACACGGGGACAGATGGGGATGAATGGGGACATGGGGACAGATGGGGACATGGGGACACACGGGGACACGGGGACAGATGGGGACAGGGGGACAAATGGGGATGAATGGGGACAGATGGGGACACGGGGACAGATGGGGACAGATGGGGACAGATGGGGACACGGGGACAAATGGGGATGAATGGGGACAGATGGGGACGAATGGGGGGAATGGGGACAGATGGGGACACGGGGACAGATGGGGACAGATGGGGACAGATGGGGACAGGGGGACAGATGGGGACAGGGGGAGAGATGGGGACAAATCGGGGAAATGGGAAAGTCAAACATTCGGGACATTTTGGAAATGTTGGAAACATTTTGGAATTTTTGGAAATTTTGGAAATTTGGGGAAAATTTTGGAATTTTGGAAAAATTTTGAAATTTTTTGGAATTTTGGGAATTTTGGAAAACTTTTTGAAATTTTGGGAAATTTTGAAATTTTGGAAAAATTTTGGAATTTTTTGGAAATTTTTGAAATTTTGGGAAAATTTTGGAATTTTGGAAAAATTTTTGAAATATTTGGAAATTTTGAAATTTTTTAAATTTTTGAAATTTTGGGAAAATTTTGGAATTTTGGAAAAAAATATGAAATTTTTTGGAATTTTTGAATTTTTAGGAAAATTTTGGAATTTTCGAAAAATTTTTGAAATTTTTTGAGATTTTGGGAATTTTGCAAAAATTTTGAAATTTGGAAAAATTTTGGTATTTTTGGAATTTTTGAAATTTCGGGGAAATTTTGGGAAAATTTTTGAAATTTTTGGAAATTTTGAAAATTTGGGGAAAATTTTTGAAATTATTTGGAATTTTGGAAAATTTGGCAAAATTTTGGAATTTTGAAAAAATTTTAAATTTTTGGAGAAATTTTTGAAATTTTCTGGAATTTTCAAAATTTTGGGAAAATTTTGGAATTTTGGAAAATTTTTTGAAATTTTTGAAATTTTTATATTTTGGGAAAATTTTGGAATTTTGCAAAAATTTTGAAACTTGAAAAATTTTGAAATTTTTGAAAAAATTTGAAATTTTTTCTAATTTTTGAAATTTTGGGAAAATTTTGGAATTATAAAGAATTTTGAAATTTTGGAAAAAAAATTGAATTTTTTTTAAATTTTGGGAATTTTGCAAAAATTTTGAAATTTTGGAAAAATTTTGAAATTTTCTGGAATTTTTGAGATTTTGGGAAAAATTTGGAATTTTGGAAAAATTTTGAAATTTTGGAAACATCTTGAGAATTTGGTAAAATTTTGGCAAAATCTTTGGAATTTTTTTGGAATTTTTGAGATTTTGGCAAAATTTTGAAATTTTGGCAAAATTTTGAAGATTTTGGGAGTTTTCAAGATTTTGGAAAGATTTTCAAAATTCTCAGAATTTTCAAATTTTGAAAATATTTCCAAAATTTTGACAATTCCAAAAAATTTTTAAAATATTTCTGAAATTTTGAAAAATGTCAAAAAAATTTGAAAATATTTCCAGAATTTTTTGAAATTTTCAAAATTCTGGAAATACTCTCAAAAATTCTTGAATTCTTCAAAATTCTGGGAAAAAAATTAAAAATTTTTGAAATCTTCAAGATTTTGGAAATATTTTCAAAATTTCCCCAAATTCTTCAAAATTTCTCAAATTTTTCAAAATGTTCCAGAACTTTCCAAATTCTCCAAAATCTTCAAGATTTCCTGAATTTTTCCAACATTTCCCAAAACTCAGAAACTTTCCATATTTTTCAAGATTTCCAAAATTCTTCAAAATTTTGTAAAATTTTTCAAAATTTTGTAAAATTTTTCAACATTTCCAAAATTTCCCAAGATTCTTCAAAATTTTGTATAATTTTTCAAAATTTCCAAAATTTCCCCAAATTCAAAATTTCTCAAATTTTTCAAAATGTTCCAGAACTTTCCAAATTCTTCAAAATTTTGTAAAATTTCTCAAAATTTCCAAAATTTCCCAAAATTCTTCCAAATTTCGTAAACTTTTCCAAAATTTCCCAAAATTCTTCAAAATTTTGTAAAATCTTTCAGAATTTCCCAAAATTCTTCAAAATTTTGTAAAATCTTTCAAAATTTTGTAAAATTTTTCAAAATTTTGTAAAATTTTTCAAAGTTTCCAAAATTTCCCCAAATTCTTCAAAATTTCCCAAATGTTTCCAAATGTTCCGGAACTTTCCAAGCTCTCCAGAATTTTCACGATTTCCCCAAAATTCTTCGAAATTTTCAGATTTTTGGGGTTTTCCCAAATTTCCCCCAATTTTCCCGATTTCCCCCAATTTCTGTGGAATATTTTGGGGTGAAAACAGGGGGTTTTGGGTCCCACCTTGTTCTTGCGGCCGTCGATCTCGAAGAAGGAGATGGTGCCCTTGCGGTAAATCTCGTTGCCGGGGGGGGTGGCGCAAATCGCACTTGGTCTGCGGGAAAATGGGGCAAAACGGGGCGGAATCGGTTAAAAATGGGTTAAAAAGGGTTAAAAATGGGGAAATGGGTGAGAAATGGGAGGGAAAAATGGGGGAAAATGGGTTAAAAAGGGTTGGAAATGGGAGGGAAAAATGGGGCGAAATTGGGGGGAAATGGGGAAAAATAGGAGGTAAAAATAAGGGGGAAAAATGGGTTAAAAATGGGGGAAATGGGTTAAAAAAGGGAGAAATGGGGGAAAAATGGGTAAAAAAGGGGTCAAAGTGGGTTAAAAAATGGGGGGAATGGGTTAAAAATAGGAGGAATGGGTAAAAAAAAGGGGTCAAAGTGGGTTAAAAATGGGTTTAAAAGGGTCAAAATGGGTTAAAAAGGGTCAAAATGGGTTAAAAATGGGGGGAAAATGGGTAAGAAATGGGAGGGAAAAATGGGGGAAATGGGTTAAAAATGGGGGAAATGGGTTAAAAATGGGGGGAATGGGTTAAAAATGGGGTCAAAATGGGTTAAAAATGGGTTTTAAAGGGTCAAATGGGTTAAAAAGGGGTTAAAAAAGGGTTAAAAATGGGGGGAAATGGGTAAGAAATGGGAGGTAAAAATGGGGGGAAATGGGTTAAAAATGGGGGGAACGGGTTAAAAATGGGGTCAAAATGGGTTAAAATGGGTTAAAAAGGGTTAAAATGGGGGGAAAATGGGTAAGAAATGGGAGGTAAAAATGGGGGAAATGGGTTAAAAAGGGTTGGAAATGGGGAAAATGGCTCAAAAATGGGTGAGAAATGGAGGGAAAAATGGGGGGAAATGAGGAAAAATAGGAGGTAAAAATAAGGGGGAAAATGGGTTAAAAATGGGGGGAAATGGGGGGAAAAATGGGGGAAATGGGTTAAAAAAGGGGTCAAAGTGGGTTAAAAATGGGGGGAAATGGGTTAAAAATGGGGGGAATGGGTAAAAAAGGGGTCAAAATGGGTTAAAAAGGGTCAAAATGGGTTAAAAATGGGGAGGAAGGGTCTACCTCCCCATTTTTGGGGTCTATCCCCCCCATTTTTGGGGTCGTTTCTCACATTCTTGGGCCCTATCTCCCCATTCTTGGGGTCGTTTCTCCCATTTTTGGGGTCGTTCCTCACATTTCTGGGGCCATTCCTCATGTTTTTGGGGTCATTTTTTGCGATTTTGGGGTCATTTCTCACGTTTTGGGGGTCTATCTCCCCATTACTTCGGGTTGTTTCCTACATTTTTGGGGTCATTTTCGCATTTCTGGGGTCGTTTCTCACATTTTTGGGGTCGTTCCTCACATTTCTGGGGTCATTCCTCACATTTTGGGGTCAATCTCCCCATTTTTGGGGTCGTTCCTCCCATTTTTGGTGTCGTTTCTCCCCATTCTCAGTGCCCATCTCCCCATTCTTGGGGTCATTTCTCCCGTTTTTGGGGTCATTTCTCCCATTTTTGGGGTCTATCTCCCCATTCTTGGGGTCGTTTCTCATGTTTTGGGGGCCATTACTCACATTTTTGGGGCCTATCTCCCCATTCTTGGTGCCCATCTCCCCATTCTTGGGGTCATTTCTCATGTTTTTGGGGTCATTTCTCACATTTTGGGGGTTGTTTTTGCACTTCTGGGGTCGTTTGTTGTGATTTTGGGGTCGTTTCTCCCATTTTTGGGGTCATTTCTCCCATTTTCGGGGTCGTTTCTCCCATTTTTGGGGTCATTTCTCACATTCTTGGGGTTGTTCCTCACATTTCTGGGGCCATTCCTCATGTTTTTGGGGTCATTTTTTGTGATTTTGGGGTCGTTTCTCCCATTTTTGGGGTCATTCCTCCCATTTTTGGGGTCGTTTCTCCCATTTTTGGGGTCTATCTCCCCATTTTCAGGGCCGTTTTTCACGTTTCTGGGGTCGTTTCTCCCATTTCTGGGGTCATTCCTCACATTTTTGGGGTCAATCTCCCCATTTTTGGGGTCGTTTCTCCCGTTTTTGGGGTCATTTCACCCATTTTTGGGGTCAATCTCCCCATTTTCGGGGCCGTTTTTCCCATTTTCGGGGTCATTTCTCCCATTTTCGGGGTCAATCTCCCCATTTTCAGGGCCGTTTTTTGCGTTTTTGGGGTCGTTTCTCCCATTTTTGGGGTCTATCTCCCCATTTTTGGGGCCGTTTTTTGTGTTTATGGGGTCGTTTCTCCCATTTTTGGGGTCATTTCTCACATTCTTGGGGTTGTTCCTCACATTTCTGGGGCCATTCCTCATGTTTTTGGGGTCATTTTTTGTGATTTTGGGGTCATTTCTCCCATTTTCGGGGTCTATCTCCCCATTTTTGGGGCCGTTTTTTGTGTTTTTGGGGTCGTTTCTCCCATTTTTGGGGTCTATCTCCCCATTTTCAGGGCCGTTTTTCACGTTTTTGGGCTCATTTTTCGCATTTTCGGGGTCATTTCTCCCATTTTCGGGTGTCTCACCAGGTGTCTCTGCAGGCAGCGCAGGCTGTGGCCGTACTTGAGGCAGAACTCGCAGAGGTAGAGCACGGGCAGCGCCGTCAGCTCCTGGGGGTAGGGGCTGAAGTACCAGGGCTTGAGGCGGTGCCGGCCCAGCTCGATGCACTCGATGTTCTTCATGCGCGTCACGATGTCGTCGTGGCTGCGGTCGGACACCAGGCTGCCCGTCATGCGGGGGGCCGAGGGGGCGCCGTCCGACGAGTCCTGCGAGTCCTGGGGCCAAACGGGCCGATTTAGGGGCATTTCAGAGAGATTTGGGGCTATGGGATCCCCCCGTGCCTCAGTTTCCCCATTTCCAGGCTCCTTTTCCTGCTCATTTCCCCCCTGTGCCTCAGTTTCCCCCCTGTGTCTCATTTCCCCCTGTGCCTCAGTTTCCCCATTTCCAGGCTCTTTTCCTGCTCATTTCCCCCCTGTGCCTCAGTTTCCCCCTGTGCCTCAGTTTCCCCATTTCCAGGCTCCTTTCCTGCTCATTTCCCCCTGTGCCTCAGTTTCCCCCTGTGCCTCAGTTTCCCCCCCGTGCCTCAGTTTCCCCCTGTGCCTCAGTTTCCCCATTTCCAGGCTCCTTTCCTGCTCATTTCCCCCCTGTGCCTCAGTTTCCCCATTTCCAGGCTCCAATTGAGGGTCATTTCAGAGAGATTTGGGTCTATAGGATCCCCCTGTGCCTCAGTTTCCCCCTGTGCCTCAGTTTCCCCATTTCCAGGCTCCTTTCCTTCTCATTTCCCCCCTGTGCCTCAGTTTCCCCCCCGTGCCTCAGTTTCCCCCTGTGCCTCAGTTTCCCCATTTCCAGGCTCCTTTCCTGCTCATTTCCCCCTGTGCCTCAGTTTCCCCTGTGCCTCAGTTTCCCCATTTCCAGGCTCCTTTCCTTCTCATTTCCCCCCTGTGCCTCAGTTTCCCCCCCGTGCCTCAGTTTCCCCCTGTGCCTCAGTTTCCCCATTTCCAGGCTCCTTTCCTGCTCATTTCCCCCTGTGCCTCAGTTTCCCCATTTCCAGGCTCCAATTGACGGTCATTTCAGAGAGATTTGGGTCTATAGGATCCCCCCGTGCCTCAGTTTCCCCATTTCCAGGCTCCTTTCCTGCTCATTTCCCCCCTGTGCCTCAGTTTCCCCATTTCCAGGCTCCTTTTCCTGCTCATTTCCCCCCTGTGCCTCAGTTTCCCCATTTCCAGGCTCCTTTCCTGCTCATTTCCCCCTGTGCCTCAGTTTCCCCACCCCAGGCTGCCTGTGATATGGGGGGCCGAGGGGGCGCCGTCCGACGAGTCCTGCGAGTCCTGGGGCCAAACGGGCCGATTTAGGGGCATTTCAGAGAGATTTGGGGGGATGGGATCCCCCCGTGCCTCAGTTTCCCCATTTCCAGGCTCCTTTCCTGCTCATTTCCCCCCTGTGCCTCAGTTTCCCCATTTCCAGGCTCCAATTGAGGGTCATTTCAGAGAGATTTGGGGCTATGGGATCCCCCCGTGCCTCAGTTTCCCCATTTCCAGGCTCCTTTTCCGGCTCATTTCCCCCTGTGCCTCAGTTTCCCCTGTGCCTCAGTTTCCCCATTTCCAGGCTCCTTTCCTGCTCATTTCCCCCCTGTGCCTCAGTTTCCCCATTTCCAGGCTCCTTTCCTGCTCATTTCCCCCCTGTGCCTCAGTTTCCCCATTTCCAGGCTCCTTTCCTGCTCATTTCCCCCCTGTGCCTCAGTTTCCCCATTTCCAGGCTCCTTTCCTGCTCATTTCCCCCCTGTGCCTCAGTTTCCCCATTTCCAGGCTCCTTTCCTGCTCATTTCCCCCTGTGCCTCAGTTTCCCCATTTCCAGGCTCCTTTTCCTGCTCATTTCCCCCCTGTGCCTCAGTTTCCCCATTTCCAGGCTCCTTTCCTGCTCATTTCCTCCCTGTGCCTCAGTTTCCCCCCGTGTCTCATTTCCCCCTGTGCCTCAGTTTCCCCTGTGCCTCAGTTTCCCCATTTCCAGGCTCCTTTTCCTGCTCATTTCCCCCCTGTGCCTCAGTTTCCCCATCCCAGTCCCTCCCAGTCCTCCCAGTTCCCTTCCCAGTTCCCCCAGTCCCCCCCGTCCCCCCAGTATCCCCAGTCCCCCCCAGTCCCCCCAGTCCCCCCGGTGTCCCCGATGTCACCTCATCTGTCCCCAAACAGGCCGATTTCCGTTTCCGTCCCGGTTGTGCGGCCGCCGCCCGGCGCGCAGAGCCGTTCTGGGAAAGGGGGGGTCAGCACCCCAAAAATGGACCCCCCCCAGGGACCCCCCCCCCATGGGGACACCCCCAAAATGGGACCCTATGGGGACACCCCCAGAATGGGACCCTATGGGGACCCCCAAAATGGGGACACCCGGCGCGCGGAGCCGTTCTGGGAAAGGGGGGGGGCAGCACCCCAAAAATGGACCCCCCCCAGGGACCCCCCCCATGGGGACACCCCCCAGGGACCCCCCCCGCATGGGGACACCCCCAAAATGGGACCCTATGGGGACCCCCAGAATGGGGACACCCGGCACGCTGAGCTGTTCTGGGAAAGGGGGGGGCAGCACCCCAAAAATGGACCCCCCCAGGGACCCCCCCCATGGGGACACCCCCAGGGACCCCCCCCTCATGGGGACACCCCCAAAATGGGACCCTATGGGGACCCCCAAAACGGGGACACCCGGCGTGCGGAGCCGTTCTGGGAAAGGGGGTCAGCACCCCAAAAATGGACCCCCCCAGGGACCCCCCCCATGGGGACACCCCCAAAACGGGGACACCCGGCGCGCGGAGCCGTTCTGGGAAAGGGGGGTCAGCACCCCAAAAATGGACCCCCCCAGGGACCCCCCCCATGGGGACACCCCCAAAATGGGACCCTATGGGGACCCCCAAAACGGGGACACCCGGCGTGCGGAGCCGTTCTGGGAAAGGGGGTCAGCACCCCAAAAATGGACCCCCCCCAGGAACCCCCCCATGGGGACACCCCCAAAATGGGACCCTATGGGGACCCCCAAAACGGGCACACCCCATAGAGACCCCCGGGGACACCCCAAAATGGGACCCTATGGGGACGCCCACAGACACCCCCAGAATGGGACACCATGGGGACACCCCCAAAATGGGACCCTATGGGGACCCCCAAAATGGGGACACCCCATAGAGACCTCCGGGGGCACCCCAAACTGGGACCCTATGGGGACCCCCCCACAAACCAGGATCCTATGGGGACCACCCTAAACAGGACCCCATAGGGACCCCCGGGGACACCCCCTAAAATTGGGGACCCCCCCACAAGGGACCAGAAAACCCCCCTGGACTTGGGGACACCCCCCAAAACTGGGACCCCCCCCCCAATTAGGGAACAGGGACCCCCCGGGGAGTTACTGGGGTTACTGGTGTTACTGGGGGGGCTCGCGGGGGGGTTACTGGTCTATACTGGTGTGTACTGGTTTATACTGGCGTGTACTGGTTTATACTGGCGTGTACTGGTCTATACTGGCGTGTACTGGTCTATACTGGTGTGTACTGGTTTATACTGGTGTGTACTGGTCTATACTGGTGTATACTGGTCTATACTGGTGTGTACTGGTCTATACTGGTATGTACTGGTCTATACTGGTGTATACTGGTCTATACTGGTGTGTACTGGTCTCACCTGTGGGAACAGGGCAGCTGGGGACATCTCACTGGGGGGGTTACTGGTGTGACTGGGGTTACTGGTGTTACTGGGGGGGCTCCTGGGGGGGTTTCTGGTTGGTTACTGGTCTATACTGGTGTGTACTGGTTTATACTGGTGTGTACTGGTCTATACTGGTGTGTACTGGTCTCATCTGTGGGAACAGGGCAGCTGGGGACGTCTCACTGGGGGGGTTACTGGTGTGACTGGGGTTTACTGGTGTTACTGGGGGGGTTCCTGGTTGGTTACTGGTTTATACTGGTGTGTACTGGTCTATACTGGTGTGTACTGGTCTATACTGGTGTGTACTGGTCTATACTGGTGTGTGCTGGTCTCACCTGTGGGAACAGGGCAGCTGGGGACGTCTCACTGGGGGGGTTACTGGTGTGACTGGGGTTACTGGGGGGGCTCCTGGGGGGGTTCCTGGTTGGTTACTGGTCTATACTGGTGTGTACTGGTTTATACTGGTGTGTACTGGTCTATACTGGTGTGTACTGGTCTATACTGGTGTGTGCTGGTCTCACCTGTGGGAACAGGGCAGCTGGGGACGTCTCGCTGGGGGGGTTACTGGTGTGACTGGGGTTACTGGGGGGGCTCCTGGGGGGGTTCCTGGTTGGTTACTGGTCTATACTGGTATGTACTGGTCTATACTGGTGTGTACTGGTCTATACTGGTGTGTGCTGGTCTATACTGGTGTGTGCTGGTCTATACTGGTGTGTACTGGTCTATACCGGTGTATACTGGTCTATACTGGTGTGTACTGGTCTATACTGGTGTGTACTGGTCTCACCTGTGGGAACAGGGCAGCTGGGGACGTCTCGCTGGGGGTGGGGACGGGGGTGGCGGGTGACACGACCTCCACCTTGCGCTTCTGCGGGGACGGCACCAGTAAGGACCAGTAAGGACCAGTAAGGACCAGTAAGGACCAGTAAAGACCAGTAAGGACCAGTCCCTGCCCAGTTCCGCCCCCCATCCCCCCCAGTCCCCCCCCAGTTCCTCCCAGTTCCCCCCCCATCCCCCCCAGTTCCTCCCAGTGCTCCCAGTTCCCCCCAAGTTCCTCCCAGTTCCTCCCAGTGCTCCCAGTTCCTCCCATTAAGGTGACAAGGACATGCTGGGACAAACCCAGGGACCCACTGGGGACACTGGGGACCCTTGGGGACACTCGTGGGCTCTTGGGGACTCTCGGGACCCTTGGGGACATTGGGGACACTTGGGGACACCTGGGGGCTCTTGGGGACTCTCGGGGACACTGGGAACCCTTGGGGACACTTGGGGACACCTGGGGACACTTGGGGACACTTTGGGGACCCTTGGGGACACTTGTGGGCTCTTGGGGACCTTGGGGACATCGGGGACACTTGGGGACATCGGGGACACTTGGGGACACTTTGGGGACCCTTGGGGACACTTGTGGGCTCTTGGGGACCCTTGGGGACATCGGGGACACTTGGGGACATCTGGGGACACTTGGGGACACTGGGGACCCTTGGGGACATTGGGGACACCGGGGGATACTCGGGGACACTGGAAACGCTTTGGGGACTCCTTGGGGACAGTTTGGGGACATTGGAGACTCTTGGAGACACTTTGGGGACACTTTGGGGTCACCTGGGGACATTGAGGAGCCCTGGCGACATTGGGGACACTTGTGGGCTCTTGGGGACTCTCGGGGACACTGGGGACATTGGAGACACTTTGGGGACCCTTGGGGACACCTGGGGGCTCTTGGGGACACTGGGGACCCTTGGGGACACTTGTGGGCTCTTGGGGACTCTCAGGACCCTTGGGGACATTGGGGACACTTGGGGACACCTGGGGACATTGAGGACACTTTGGGGACACTTGGGGACCCCTGGGGACATTGAGGACCCCTGGGGACATTGGGGACACTTGGGGACACCTGGGGACGCTTGGGGACACTCGTGGGCTCTTGGGGACTCTCGGGACCCTTGGGGACATTGGGGACACTTGGGGACATTGGGGACACTTGGGGACACTTGGGGACACCTGGGGACACTGGGGACCCCTGGGGACATTGGGGACCCTTGGGGACACTGGGGACCCTTGTGGGCTCTTGGGGACTCTCGGAGACACTGGGGACATTGGAGACACTTTGGGGACCCTTGGGGACACCTGGGGACCTTTGGGGACACTTGGGGACATTGGGGACAATTGTGGGCTCTTGGGGACTCTCAGGACCCTTGGGGACATCGGGGACACTTGGGGACACCTGGGGACATTGGAGACAGTTTGCTGACACTTGGGGACACCTGGGGACATTGAGGACCCTTGGGGACACTCGTGGGCTCCTGGGGACTCTCGGGGCCCTTGGGGACATTGGGGACACCTGGGGACATTGGGGACACTTTGGGGACACTTGGGGACACCTGGGGGCTCTTGGGGACCCCTGGGGACATTGGGGACACTTGGGGACACTTGGGGACACTGGGGACATTGGAGACACTTTGGGGACCCTTGGGGACACCTGGGGGCTCTTGGGGACACTGGGGACCCTTGGGGACACCTGGGGACATTGGAGACACTTTGGGGACCCTTGGGGACACCTGGGGACACTGGGGACACTGGGGACCCTTGGGGACACCTGGGGACATTGAGGACCCCTGGGGACATTGGGGACCCTTGGGGACACTGGGGACCCTTGGGGACACTTGTGGGCTCTTGGGGACTCTTGGGACCCTTGGGGACATTGGGGACACCTGGGGACATTGGGGACACTTGGGGACATTCGTGGGCTCTTGGGGACTCTTGGGACCCCTGGGGACATTGGGGACACTTGTGGACACTTGGGGACACTGGGGACATTGGAGACACTTTGGGGACCCTTGGGGACACCTGGGGGCTCTTGGGGACACTGGGGACCCTTGGGGACACTTGTGAGCTCTTGGGGACCCTTGGGGACACCGTTGGGGCCGTTGGGGACACTGGGGACCCCTGGGGCCACTTGTGGGCTCTTGGGGACTCTCGGGGCCCTTGGGGACATTGGGGACACCTGGGGACATTGGAGACACTTTGGGGACCCTTGGGGACACCTGGGGGCTCTTGGGGACACTGGGGACCCTTGGGGACACTTGTGGGCTCTTGGGGACCCTTGGGGACACTGTTGGGGCTCTTGGGGACACTGGGGACCCCTGGGGCCACTGGTGGGCTCTCGGGGACCCTTGGGGACACCTGGGGGCTCTTGGGGACACTGGGGACCCTTGGGGACACTTGTGAGCTCTTGGGGACCCTTGGGGACACTGTTGGGGCTCTTGGGGACACTGGGGACCCTTGGGGACACCTGGGGACATTGGAGACACTTTGGGGACCCTTGGGGACACCTGGGGGCTCTTGGGGACACCTGGGGACACTGGGGACATTGGAGACACTTTGGGGACCCTTGGGGACACCTGGGGGCTCTTGGGGACACTGGGGACCCTTGGGGACACTTGTGAGCTCTCGGGGACCCTTGGGGACACTGTTGGGGCTCTTGGGGACACTGGGGACCCTTGGGGACACTTGTGAGCTCTTGGGGACCCTTGGGGACACTCGTGGGCTCTTGGGGACTCTTGGGACCCTTGGGGACATTGGGGACACTTGTGGACACTTGGGGACACTGGGGACATTGGAGACACTTTGGGGACCCTTGGGGACACCTGGGGGCTCTTGGGGACATTGGGGACACCTGGGGACATTGGGGACACTTTGGGGACCCTTGGGGACACCTGGGGGCTCTTGGGGACACTGGGGACCCTTGGGGACACTTGTGGGCTCTTGGGGACACCTGGGGGCTCTTGGGGACCCCTGGGGACATTGGGGACACTTTGGGGACCCTTGGGGACACCTGGGGACATTGAGGACCCCTGGGGACATTGGGGACCCTTGGGGACACTGGGGACCCTTGGGGACACTCGTGGGCTCTTGGGGACTCTCGGGACCCTTGGGGACATTGGGGACACCTGGGGACATTGGGGACACTTTGGGGACACTTGGGGACACCTGGGGGCTCTTGGGGACACTGGGGACCCTTGGGGACACCTGGGGACATTGAGGACCCCTGGGGACATTGGGGACCCTTGGGGACACTCGTGGGCTCTTGGGGACTCTTGGGACCCTTGGGGACATTGGGGACACTTGGGGACACTGGGGACATTGGAGACACTTTGGGGACCCTTGGGGACACCTGGGGGCTCTTGGGGACACTGGGGACCCTTGGGGACACTTGTGGGCTCTTGGGGACTCTCGGGGACACTGGGAATCCTTGGGGACATTGGGGACACTCTGGGGACCCTTGGGGACACCTGGGGGCTCTTGGGGACATTGGGGACACCTGGGGACATTGGAGACACTTTGGGGACCCTTGGGGACACCTGGGGGCTCTTGGGGCCACTGGGGACCCTTGGGGACACCTGGGGACCCTTGGGGACACCTGGGGACATTGAGGACCCCTGGGGACATTGGGGACCCTTGGGGACACTGGGGACCCTTGGGGACACTCGTGGGCTCTTGGGGACTCTCGGGACCCTTGGGGACATTGGGGACACCTGGGGACATTGGGGACACTTTGGGGACACTTGGGGACACCTGGGGGCTCTTGGGGCCACTGGGGACCCTTGGGGACACCTGGGGACATTGAGGACCCCTGGGGACATTGGGGACCCTTGGAGACACTTTGGGGACCCTTGGGGACACTCGTGGGCTCTTGGGGACTCTCGGGACCCTTGGGGACATTGGGGACACCTGGGGACATTGGGGACACTTTGGGGACACTTGGGGACACCTGGGGGCTCTTGGGGACCCCTGGGGACATTGGGGACACTTGTGGACACTTGGGGACACTGGGGACATTGGAGACACTTTGGGGACCCTTGGGGACACCTGGGGACATTGAGGACCCCTGGGGACATTGGGGACACTTGGGGACACCTGGGGACCCTTGGGGACACTCGTGGGCTCTTGGGGACTCTCGGGACCCTTGGGGACATTGGGGACACCTGGGGACATTGGGGACACTTTGGGGACACTTGGGGACACCTGGGGGCTCTTGGGGACCCCTGGGGACATTGGGGACACTTGTGGACACTTGGGGACACTGGGGACATTGGAGACACTTTGGGGACCCTTGGGGACACCTGGGGACATTGAGGACCCCTGGGGACATTGGGGACCCTTGGGGACACCTGGGGACCCTTGGGGACACTCGTGGGCTCTTGGGGACTCTCGGGACCCTTGGGGACATTGGGGACACCTGGGGACATTGGGGACACTTTGGGGACACTTGGGGACACCTGGGGGCTCTTGGGGACCCCTGGGGACATCGGGGACACTTGTGGACACTGGGGACATTGGAGACACTTTGGGGACCCTTGGGGACACCTGGGGGCTCTTGGGGACACTGGGGACCCTTGGGGACACTTGTGGGCTCTTGGGGACATTGGGGACACTTGTGGGCTCTTGGGGACTCTCAGGACCCTTGGGGACATCGGGGACACTTGGGGACACTTGGGGACATTGGAGACACTTTGGGGACACTTGGGGACACCTGGGGACATTGAGCACCCCTGGGGACATTGGGGACCCTTGGGGACACCTGGGGACCCTTGGGGACATTGGGGACACTTTGGGGACACTTGGGGACTCTCAGGACCCTTGGGGACATCGGGGACACTTGGGGACACCTGGGGACATTGGAGACACTTTGGGGACACTTTGGGGACACCTGGGGGCTCTTGGGGACCCCTGGGGACATTGGGGACACTTTGGGGACCCTTGGGGACACCTGGGGGCTCTTGGGGACATTGGGGACACCTGGGGACATTGGAGACACTTTGGGGACCCTTGGGGACACCTGGGGGCTCTTGGGGCCACTGGGGACCCTTGGGGACACCTGGGGACATTGGAGACACTTTGGGGACCCTTGGGGACACTCGTGGGCTCTTGGGGACTCTCGGGACCCTTGGGGACATTGGGGACACCTGGGGACATTGGGGACACTTTGGGGACCCTTGGGGACACCTGGGGGCTCTTGGGGACACTGGGGACCCTTGGGGACACCTGGGGACATTGAGGACCCCTGGGGACATTGGGGACCCTTGGGGACACCTGGGGGCTCTTGGGGACACCTGGGGACATTGAGGACCCCTGGGGACATTGGGGACCCTTGGGGACACTCGTGGGCTCTTGGGGACTCTTGGGACCCCTGGGGACATTGGGGACACTTGTGGACACTTGGGGACACTGGGGACATTGGAGACACTTTGGGGACCCTTGGGGACACTTGTGGGCTCTTGGGGACTCTCGGGGACACTGGGAATCCTTGGGGACATTGGGGACACTCTGGGGACCCTTGGGGACACCTGGGGGCTCTTGGGGACATTGGGGACACCTGGGGACCCTTGGAGACACTTTGGGGACCCTTGGGGACACCTGGGGGCTCTTGGGGACACTGGGGACCCTTGGGGACACTTGTGGGCTCTTGGGGACTCTCGGGGACACTGGGAATCCTTGGGGACATTGGGGACACTCCGGGGACCCTTGGGGACACTTGGGGACACTTGTGGACACTTGGGGACACTGGGGACATTGGAGACACTTTGGGGACCCTTGGGGACACCTGGGGGCTCTTGGGGACACTGGGGACCCTTGGGGACACTTGTGAGCTCTTGGGGACCCTTGGGGACACTGTTGGGGCTCTTGGGGACCCTTGGGGACACTGTGGGGGCTCTTGGGGACACTGGGGACACTGGTGGACTCTTGGGGACCCTTGGGGACACTGTTGGGGCTCTTGGGGACACTGGGGACCCTTGGGGACACTTGTGAGCTCTTGGGGACCCTTGGGGACACTGTTGGGGCTCTTGGGGCCACTGGGGACCCCTGGGGCCACTGGTGGACTCTTGGGGACCCTTGGGGACACTGTTGGGGCTCTTGGGGACGCTTGGGGACACCGTTGGGGCCGTTGGGGACACTGTCACCGGGCGTTACCGTGGGCAGGTGCCAGCGCAGGGTGACGTGAAGCGGCACCAGCGTCCCCGTCCCCGGCGGTGGCCCCGGTGACACCGGCGCTGGCCCGGGAGGTGACACCGGTGGTGGCCCCGGAGGTGACAGAGTCGTGGCCACGTCCTGGCTCTTCCTCTGCGCCGAACAGGAGGGGACATTGGGGACAATTGGGGACAATTGGGGGGGGGACATGGGGACAATCCCGGGGCCACCAATGGGTCCGGGGGGCCAGGAGGGGACATGGGGACACTGGGGGCCGTGGGGACAAAGTCCCCCAGGTGACAAAGTCCCCGAGGTGACAAGAGTGTCCCCAAAGATTTGGGGGTGTCCCCAAGGGCTCAGAGTGTCCCCAGCAGGGTGGGATGTCCCTAAGGTGACACGGGGTGTCCCCAAGGCTCTGGGGTGTCCCCAAGGTGACAAGGGCGTCTGTCCCCCCCCAGGACTGTCCCCTCCTGTCCCCCAGGGCCACCCCCTGTCACCACGGTGCCCCCAGTGTCCCCACTTACCTCCGTGTCCCCAAACTGTCCCCATGTCCCCCACGATGTCCCCGTTGTCCCCCTGCCCCCGTATCCCAAGGTCCTCATTGTCCCCACGACCCCATTGTCCCCAATGTCCCCCCATTGTCCCCTTGTCCCCATTGTCCCCTTGTCCCCCCATTGTCCCCAATGTCCCCATTGTCCCCCCATTGTCCCAAATGTCCCCATTGTCCCCAATGTCCCTTTGTCCCCCCATTGTCCCCAATGTCCCCATTGTCCCCTTGTCCCCCCATTGTCCCAAATGTCCCCTTGTCCCCCTGTTGTCCCCATTGTCCCCATGTCCCCCCATTGTCCCCCAATCCCCGTGTCCCCTCATTGTCCCCATGTCCCTGCATTGTCCCCGTTGTCCCCCTATTCCCATTGTCCCCATTGTCCCCCTGTTCCCATTGTCCCCATTGTCCCCCTGTTCCCATTGTCCCCCTGTTCCCATTGTCCCCATTGTCCCCCTGTCCCCCATTGTCCCCCAATCCCCCTGTCCCCCCATTGTCCCCATTGTCCCCCAATCTCCATGTCCCCCCGTTGTCCCCATTGTCCCCACTGTCCCCATGTCCCGTTACCGTGTCCCTGTCGGGGGAGCCGGGCCGGGACCCCCCGTTCTTGTCCCCATTGTCCCCATGTCCCCCCATTGTCCCCCAATCCCCCTGTCCCCCCGTTGTCCCCATTGTCCCCCCATTGTCCCCATTGTCCCCATGTCCCGTTACCGTGTCCCTGTCGGGGGAGCCGGGCCGGGACCCCCCGGTCTTGTCCCCATTGTCCCCCTGTTCCCATTGTCCCCCTGTTCCCATTGTCCCCCTGTCCCCATTGTCCCCCAATCCCCCTGTCCCCCCATTGTCCCCATTGTCCCCATGTCCCGTTACCGGGTCCCTGTCGAGGGAGCCGGGCCGGGACCCCCCGTTCTTGTCCCCATTGTCCCCATGTCCCCCCATTGTCCCCATTGTCCCCCTGTCCCCCATTGTCCCCCAATCCCCATGTCCCCCCATTGTCCCCGTTTTCCCCCTGTCCCCCATTGTCCCCATTGTACCCCTGTCCCCCATTGTCCCCCAATCCCCCTGTCCCCCCATTGTCCCCATTGTCCCCATTGTCCCCGTGTCCGTTACCGTGTCCCTGTTGGGGGAGCCGGGTTGGGACCCCCCGTTCTTGTCCCCATTGTCCCCATGTCCCCCCATTGTCCCCCAATCCCCCTGTCCCCCCATTGTCCCCATTGTCCCCCCATTGTCCCCATTGTCCCCCAATCCCCCTGTCCCCCCATTGTCCCCACTGTCCCCATGTCCCGTTACCGTGTCCCTGTTGGGGGAGCCGGGCCGGGACCCCCCATTCTTGTCCCCATTGTCCCCCTGTCCCCCATTGTCCCCCAATCCCCATGTCCCCCCATTGTCCCCGTTTTCCCCCTGTTCCCATTGTCCCCATTGTCCCCCTGTCCCCCATTGTCCCCCAATCCCCATGTCCCCTCATTGTCCCCATTGTCTCCCCACTGTCCCCATGTCCCGTTACCGTGTCCCTGTCGGGGGAGCCGGGCTGGGACCCCCCGGTCTTGTCCCCATTGTCCCCATGTCCCCCCATTGTCCCCCAATCCCCCTGTCCCCCCATTGTCCCCATTGTCCCCCTTGTCCCCCCATTGTCCCCACTGTCCCCGTGTCCGTTACCGTGTCCCTGTCGGGGGAGCCGGGCCGGGACCCCCCGTTCTTGCCGGGGGTTCGGGGTTCCCTGCGCGGCCCCTGCACCCGCTGCAGGTCCAGCCGCTCCTGCGTCACCCACTCGTCCAGCCGCTTGTTGACTGGGGACAACGGTGACAACGGGTGACAATGACACCCCGGGCTCACCCCACATCCCCACAGTGTCCCCCCATGTCCCCCATGTCCCCCCGTGTCCCCCCATGTCCCCTGTGTCCCCCCGTGTCCCCCGTGTCCCCTCCCCGCTCCTGCGTCACCCACTCGTCCAGCCGCTTGTTGACTGGGGACAACGGGTGACAACGGGTGACAATGACACCCCGGGGTCAGCCCATAACACCCCCGTGTACCCCCATGAAGCCCATTGTCCCCCATGTCCCCATTGTCCCCCCCATGTCCCCAATGTCTTCAGTGTCCTCATTGTCCCCCATGTCCCCTGTGTCCCCCATGTCCCCAATGTCCTCAGTGTCCTCATTGTCCCTCCATGTCCCCATTGTCCCCAATGTCCCTTGTGTCCTCATTGTCCCCCATGTCCTTGGTGTCCTCATTGTCCCCCCATGTGCCCATTGTCCCCCAAGTCCCCCATTGTCCCTCAGAGTCCCCATGTCCCCCAGTGTCGCCCATTGTCCCCCATGTCCCCAATGTCCCCTGTGTCCCCCATGTCCCCAATGTCCTCTGTGTCCCCAGTGTCCCCCATGTCCTCGGTGTCCCCCACATCCCCCCATGTCCCCATTGTCCCCCATGTCCCCATTGTCCCCCATGTCCCCATTGTTCCCTGTGTCCCCCATGTCCCCAGTGTCCTCCATGTCCTCGGTGTCCCTCAGTGTCCCCATGTCCCCATTGTCCCCTATGCCCCCATTGTCCCCCGTGTCCCCCATTGTCCCCCGTGTCCCCCATTGTCCCCCGTGTCCCTCATGTCTGCATTGTCCCCCATGTCCCCCCATGTCCCCATTGTCCCCCAGTGTCCATAGTGTCCCCTGTGTCTCCATTGTCCCCCATGTCCCCATTGCCCCCATGTCTGCATTGTCCTCCGTGTCCCCCATGTCCCCAGTGTCCCCTATGCCCCCATTGTCCCCCTGTGTCCATAGTGTCCCCTGTGTCCCCCGTGTCCCCCATGTCCCCAGTGTCCCCCATGTCCCCATTGTCCCCAGTGTCCCCCATGTCCCCATTGTCCCCCCCATGTCCCCTGTGTCCCCCATGTCCCCAATGTCCTCTGTGCCCCCATTGTCCCCCGTGTCCTCGGTGTCCCCCACATCCCCCCATGTCCCCATTGTCCCCCATGTCCCCATTGTTCCCTGTGTCCCCCATGTCCCCAGTGTCCTCCATGTCCTCGGTGTCCCTCAGTGTCCCCATGTCCCCATTGTCCCCTATGCCCCCATTGTCCCCCGTGTCCCCCAGAGTCCTCATGTCCCCCAGTGTCGCCCATTGTCACCCATGTCCCCAGTGTCCTCTATGTCCCTCAGTGTCCCCATGACCCCTGTGTCCCCATTGTCCCCTGTGTCCCCATTGTCCCCCGTGTCCCCCATGTCCCCAGTGTCCCCCCGTGTCCCCATTGTCCCCCATGTCCCCATTGTCCCCCATGTCCCCAGTGTCCCCCCATGTCCCCAGTGTCCCCCCATGTCCCCAGTGTCCCCCGTGTCTCCATTGTCCCCCATGTCCCCATTGTCCCCAGTGTCCCCCCATGTCCACCATTGTCCCCCGTGTCCCTCATGTCCGCATTGTCCCCCATGTCCCCAGTGTCCCCCCGTGTCCCCATTGTCCCCCGTGTCCCCATTGTCCCCCCATGTCCCCAGTGTCCCCCCATGTCCCCATTGTCCCCAGTGTCCCCCCATGTCCCCCCGTGTCCCCATTGTCCCCAGTGTCCCCCCATGTCCCCAGTGTCCCCCCATGTCCACCATTGTCCCCCATGTCCCCAGTGTCCCCCATGTCCCCAGTGTCCCCCCGTGTCCCCATTGTCCCCCATGTCCCCAGTGTCCCCCCATGTCCCCAGTGTCCCCCCATGTCCCCAGTGTCCCCCAGTGTCCATAGTGTCCCCCGTGTCTCCATTGTCCCCCATGTCCCCATTGTCCCCAGTGTCCCCCCATGTCCACCATTGTCCCCCGTGTCCCTCATGTCCGCATTGTCCCCCATGTCCCCATTGTCCCCCGTGTCCCCATTGTCCCCCGTGTCCCCATTGTCCCCCCGTGTCCCCATTGTCCCCGTGCTCACAGTCGATGTAGTGCACGTAGAACAGCTTCCTGCCGCTGATGTCCTTCACGCTCAGGATCTCGGCCAGCGCTGGGGGGACACTGGTGTCACCACCCCGCCGTGGGGACACCCCCGGTGTCACCACCCCCCCGTGGGGACACCCCCGCTGTCCCCAACCCCCCCGTGGCCCCAGCAACCCGCCCTGGGCCCCAAAGTGGCCCCCAAACCCCCCAAATGGCACCAGACCCCCCCAATGTCCCCAAACGTCCCCCGCAGGCCCCGCCCAGCCAGCCCAAGCCCCGCCCCCCGCGCTCACGCCCCGCCCTCCCGTGACAAACCCCGCCCTGCGCACGGACCACAACCCCTCCCTTTTCTCCCGCCCCGCCCCTGCGCGCAGGCCACGCCCCCTCCAATCCCCGCCCCCTCCCCTAAGCCACGCCCCATCCACTTAATCACCCAGTCGCCGTCCCTGCGCGCAGGCCACGCCCCCTTTGCCCAGGCCGCGCCCCCTCCCTTCCCGCGCCCTCTCCCCAGGCCACGCCCCCTTTGCCCAGGCCGCGCCCCCTCCCTTCCCGCGCCCTCTCCCCAGGCCACGCCCCCTTTGCCCAGGCCGCGCCCCCTCGCTTCCCGCGCCCTCTCCCCAGGCCACGCCCCCCGTCCCCTGGCCCCGCCCCACTCACGCCACTCATCCTCGTTGTCTTGGTTACGGCGCAGCACGGGCAGGCGGCAGCCCTCGGACACCTCCCCCTGCGGGACGCGGGGACACGGACGCGGGGACAATGGGGACAATGGGGACATCATTGGGGACAACGGGGACCCCCCAAAACCCCCCGGATCCCCCCCACTCACCACCTCCGCCATCTTCCCGGCCTCCTCTTCCGGGCTGCGCGCCACACTTCCGGTGCGCACCTCCCCGCCCTTTCCGGTTTTTGAGGCGGCGAAGCCACGCCTCCCCTCCTCCCCGCCCCTCCCCTGGCGGGGGCGGGGCCTTCCCGGCGGTCACGTGGGCTCGGCGGAGGCGCTTCCGCGAAAAAGCGGCGGCGGGATCGTGTCGCCGCGCCCCCGGGGTCACCGGGACCCCCCCCCCCCCCCCCGGGGTCACCGGGGTCACCGCCCCCTCCCCCCCCGCCATGGAGGACGGTGAGTCCCGCCCCTCCCCCCCCCATCCGGGGGTCCCGCGCGGACCCCGCGTGACGTCACGGGGGCGGGGGGAGGGGGCGTCAGTAGGTTCCAGGGTTAACACGGGGGTTAAGGGGCGTCAGTAGGTTCCAGGGTTAACACGGGGGTTAAGGGGCGTCAGTAGGTTCCAGGGTTAACACAAAGGGGCGTCAGTAGGTTCCAGGGTTAACACGGGGGGAGGGGGCGTCAGTAGGTTCCAGGGTTAACACAAAGGGGCGTCAGTAGGTTCCAGGGTTAACACGGGGGTTAAGGGGCGTCAGTAGGTTCCAGGGTTAACACAAAGGGGCGTCAGTAGGTTCCAGGGTTAACACGGGGGTTAAGGGGCGTCAGTAGGTTCCAGGGTTAACACGGGGGTTAAGGGGCGTCAGTAGGTTCCAGGGTTAACACGGGGGGTTAAGGGGCGTCAGTAGGTTCCAGGGTTAACACGGGGGGAGGGGGCGTCAGTAGGTTCCAGGGTTAACACGGGGGAGGGGGCGTCAGTAGGTTCCAGGGTTAACACGGGGGGTTAAGGGGCGTCAGTAGGTTCCAGGGTTAACACGGGGGTTAAGGGGCGTCAGTAGGTTCCAGGGTTAACACGGGGGTTAAGGGGCGTCAGTAGGTTCCAGGGTTAACACAAAGGGGCGTCAGTAGGTTCCAGGGTTAACACGGGGGTTAAGGGGCGTCAGTAGGTTCCAGGGTTAACACAAAGGGGCGTCAGTAGGTTCCAGGGTTAACACGGGGGTTAAGGGGCGTCAGTAGGTTCCAGGGTTAACACGGGGGTTAAGGGGCGTCAGTAGGTTCCAGGGTTAACACGGGGGTTAAGGGGCGTCAGTAGGTTCCAGGGTTAACACGGGGGGTTAAGGGGCGTCAGTAGGTTCCAGGGTTAACACGGGGGGAGGGGGCGTCAGTAGGTTCCAGGGTTAACACGGGGGGAGGGGGCGTCAGTAGGTTCCAGGGTTAACACGGGGGGTTAAGGGGCGTCAGTAGGTTCCAGGGTTAACACGGGGGTTAAGGGGCGTCAGTAGGTTCCAGGGTTAACACGGGGGTTAAGGGGCGTCAGTAGGTTCCAGGGTTAACACAAAGGGGCGTCAGTAGGTTCCAGGGTTAACACGGGGGTTAAGGGGCGTCAGTAGGTTCCAGGGTTAACACAAAGGGGCGTCAGTAGGTTCCAGGGTTAACACGGGGGTTAAGGGGCGTCAGTAGGTTCCAGGGTTAACACGGGGGTTAAGGGGCGTCAGTAGGTTCCAGGGTTAACACGGGGGTTAAGGGGCGTCAGTAGGTTCCAGGGTTAACACAAAGGGGCGTCAGTAGGTCCCAGGGTTAACACGGGGGTTAAGGGGCGTCAGTAGGTTCCAGGGTTAACACAAAGGGGCGTCAGTAGGTTCCAGGGTTAACACGGGGGTTACGGGGCGTCAGTAGGTTCCAGGGTTAACACAAAGGGGCGTCAGTAGGTTCCAGGGTTAACACGGGGGTTACGGGGCGTCAGTAGGTTCCAGGGTTAACACGGGGGTTAAGGGGCGTCAGTAGGTTCCAGAGTTAACACGGGGGTTAAGGGGCGTCAGTAGGTTCCAGGGTTAACACAAAGGGGCGTCAGTAGGTTCCAGGGTTAACACGGGGGTTAAGGGGCGTCAGTAGGTTCCAGGGTTAACACGGGGGTTAAGGGGCGTCAGTAGGTTCCAGGGTTAACACGGGGGTTAAGGGGCGTCAGTAGGTTCCAGGGTTAACACGGGGGGAGGGGGCGTCAGTAGGTTCCAGGGTTAACACGGGGGGAGGGGGCGTCAGTAGGTTCCAGGGTTAACACAAAGGGGCGTCAGTAGGTTCCAGGGTTAACACGGGGGTTAAGGGGCGTCAGTAGGTTCCAGGGTTAACACAAAGGGGCGTCAGTGGGTTCCAGGGTTAACACGGGGGGAGGGGGCGTCAGTAGGTTCCAGGGTTAACACGGGGGTTAAGGGGCGTCAGTAGGTTCCAGGGTTAACACAAAGGGGCGTCAGTAGGTTCCAGGGTTAACACGGGGGTTAAGGGACGTCAGTAGGTTCCAGGGTTAACACGGGGGTTAAGGGGCGTCAGTAGGTTCCAGGGTTAACACAAAGGGGCGTCAGTAGGTTCCAGGGTTAACACGGGGGTTAAGGGACGTCAGTAGGTTCCAGGGTTAACACAAAGGGGCGTCAGTAGGTTCCAGGGTTAACACGGGGGGAGGGGGCGTCAGTAGGTTCCAGGGTTAACACGGGGGTTAAGGGGCGTCAGTAGGTTCCAGGGTTAACACAAAGGGGCGTCAGTAGGTTCCAGGGTTAACACGGGGGTTAAGGGGCGTCAGTAGGTTCCAGGGTTAACACGGGGGTTAAGGGGCGTCAGTAGGTTCCAGGGTTAACACAAAGGGGCGTCAGTAGGTTCCAGGGTTAACACGGGGGGTTAAGGGACGTCAGTAGGTTCCAGGGTTAACACGGGGCTTAAGGGACGTCAGTAGGTTCCAGGGTTAACACAAAGGGGCGTCAGTAGGTTCCAGGGTTAACACGGGGGTTAAGGGGCATCAGTAGGTTCCAGGGTTAACACGGGGGTTAAGGGGCGTCAGTAGGTTCCAGGGTTAACACGGGGGTTACGGGGCGTCAGTAGGTTCCAGGGTTAACACAAAGGGGCGTCAGTAGGTTCCAGGGTTAACACGGGGGTTAAGGGGCGTCAGTAGGTTCCAGGGTTAACACGGGGGGAGGGGGCGTCAGTAGGTTCCAGGGTTAACACGGGGGTTAAGGGGCGTCAGTAGGTTCCAGGGTTAACACGGGGGTTAAGGGGCGTCAGTAGGTTCCAGGGTTAACACAAAGGGGCGTCAGTAGGTTCCAGGGTTAACACGGGGGTTAAGGGGCGTCAGTAGGTTCCAGGGTTAACACGGGGGTTAAGGGGCGTCAGTAGGTTCCAGGGTTAACACGGGGGTTACGGGGCGTCAGTAGGTTCCAGGGTTAACACGGGGGTTAAGGGGCGTCAGTAGGTTCCAGGGTTAACACAAAGGGGCGTCAGTAGGTTCCAGGGTTAACACGGGGGTTAAGGGGCGTCAGTAGGTTCCAGGGTTAACACAAAGGGGCGTCAGTAGGTTCCAGGGTTAACACGGGGGTTAAGGGGCGTCAGTAGGTTCCAGGGTTAACACGGGGGTTAAGGGGCGTCAGTAGGTTCCAGGGTTAACACGGGGGTTAAGGGGCGTCAGTAGGTTCCAGGGTTAACACAAAGGGGCGTCAGTAGGTTCCAGGGTTAACACGGGGGTTAAGGGGCGTCAGTAGGTTCCAGGGTTAACACAAAGGGGCGTCAGTAGGTTCCAGGGTTAACACGGGGGTTAAGGGGCGTCAGTAGGTTCCAGGGTTAACACAAAGGGGCGTCAGTAGGTTCCAGGGTTAACACGGGGGTTAAGGGGCGTCAGTAGGTTCCAGGGTTAACACGGGGGTTAAGGGGCGTCAGTAGGTTCCAGGGTTAACACGGGGGGTTAAGGGGCGTCAGTAGGTTCCAGGGTTAACACGGGGGGAGGGGGCGTCAGTAGGTTCCAGGGTTAACACGGGGGTTAAGGGGCGTCAGTAGGTTCCAGGGTTAACACGGGGGGAGGGGGCGTCAGTAGGTTCCAGGGTTAACACAAAGGGGCGTCAGTAGGTTCCAGGGTTAACACGGGGGGTTAAGGGGCGTCAGTAGGTTCCAGGGTTAACACAAAGGGGCGTCAGTAGGTTCCAGGGTTAACACGGGGGTTAAGGGGCGTCAGTAGGTTCCAGGGTTAACACGGGGGTTAAGGGGCGTCAGTAGGTTCCAGGGTTAACACGGGGGTTAAGGGGCGTCAGTAGGTTCCAGGGTTAACACAAAGGGGCGTCAGTAGGTTCCAGGGTTAACACGGGGGTTAAGGGGCGTCAGTAGGTTCCAGGGTTAACACGGGGGTTAAGGGGCGTCAGTAGGTTCCAGGGTTAACACAAAGGGGCATCAGTAGGTTCCAGGGTTAACACGGGGGGTTAAGGGGCGTCAGTAGGTTCCAGGGTTAACACAAAGGGGCGTCAGTAGGTTCCAGGGTTAACACGGGGGTTAAGGGGCGTCAGTAGGTTCCAGGGTTAACACAAAGGGGCGTCAGTAGGTTCCAGGGTTAACACAAAGGGGCGTCAGTAGGTTCCAGGGTTAACATGGGGGTTAAGGGGCGTCAGTAGGTTCCAGGGTTAACACGGGGGGTTAAGGGGCGTCAGTAGGTTCCAGGGTTAACACGGGGGTTAAGGGGCGTCAGTAGGTTCCAGGGTTAACACGGGGGTTAAGGGGCGTCAGTAGGTTCCAGGGTTAACACGGGGGGAGGGGGCGTCAGTAGGTTCCAGGGTTAACACAAAGGGGCGTCAGTAGGTTCCAGGGTTAACACGGGGGTTAAGGGGCGTCAGTAGGTTCCAGGGTTAACACAAAGGGGCGTCAGTAGGTTCCAGGGTTAACACGGGGGTTAGGGGGCGTCAGTAGGTTCCAGGGTTAACACAAAGGGGCGTCAGTCGGTTCCAGGGTTAACACGGGGGTTAAGGGGCGTCAGTAGGTTCCAGGGTTAACACGGGGGTTAAGGGGCGTCAGTAGGTTCCAGGGTTAACACGGGGGGTTAAGGGGTGTCAGTAGGTTCCAGGGTTAACACGGGGGGTTAAGGGACGTCAGTAGGTTCCAGGGTTAACACGGGGGTTAAGGGGCGTCAGTAGGTTCCAGGGTTAACACGGGGGTTAAGGGGCGTCAGTAGGTTCCAGGGTTAACACAAAGGGGCGTCAGTAGGTTCCAGGGTTAACACGGGGGTTAAGGGGCGTCAGTAGGTTCCAGGGTTAACACAAAGGGGCGTCAGTAGGTTCCAGGGTTAACACGGGGGTTAAGGGGCGTCAGTAGGTTCCAGGGTTAACACAAAGGGGCGTCAGTAGGTTCCAGGGTTAACACGGGGGTTACGGGGCGTCAGTAGGTTCCAGGGTTAACACGGGGGTTAAGGGGCGTCAGTAGGTTCCAGGGTTAACACGGGTGTGTGTCGGGAGGGGGGGCTGAAGGGTTGGGGGGGTCACGTGACACCCCCCTTGTCCCCCCCCCCAGTGACCCCCCCGGAGCTCCTGCCCTTTCTGCTGCAGCAGGACTGGGGTGAGTGGGGACCCAGGCGTTCGGGGACACACACACACACACCCCCGGACGCCTGGGTCCCTTTATGGTGGGGGGGGGGGGGGGGGTCCCCAAACTCCTGTGTCCCTTTCTGGGGGTGGGTCCCCCCTCCCGGACGCCTGGGTCCCTTAATGCACTCCTGGGTCCCCCCTCCCGAACTCCTGGGTCCCTCCCGAACTCCTGGGTCCCTCCCGGACTCCTGGGTCCCTTAATGCACTCCTGGGTCCCCTTCCCGGACTCCTGGGTCCCCTTCCCGGACTCCTGGGTCCCTCCCGAACTCCTGGGTCCCCCCTCCCAGACGCCTGGGTCCCCCCTCCCGGACTCCTGGGTCCCGCTTCCCGAACTCCTGGGTCCCCCTTCCCGAACTCCTGGGTCCCTTAATGCACTCCTGGGTCCCTCCCGGACGCCTGGGTCCCTCCCAACCTCCTGGTCCCTCCCGGACGCCTGGGTCCCTCCCGGACGCCTGGGTCCCCGCAGGCGGCCCGTCCCCGTCCCCGTCCCCGTCCCCGTCCCCGTGGGTCGAGATCCTGGAGCAGCCGCGGCCTCGGGGGCTTCGGTTCCGCTACAAGTGCGAAGGGAGATCGGCCGGGAGCATCCCCGGGGAGCACAGCACGGACGGCAACCGCACGCACCCCACCATCCGCGTGAGTACCAGTACGGACCAGTACGGACCAGTATAGACCAGTATAGACCAGTATAGACCAGTATAGAGCAGTACAGACCCCTATGGAACCCAGGAACCCATCCCCACTCCCCCCATCCCCGGGGAGCACAGCACGGACGGCAACCGCACGCACCCCCCCATCCGCGTGAGTACCAGTACGGACCAGTACGGACCAGTATAGACCAGTACAGACCAGTATAGAGCAGTACAGATCCCTATGGAACCCAGGAACCCATCCCCACTCCCCCCATCCCCGGGGAGCACAGCACGGACGGCAACCGCACGCACCCCACCATCCGCGTGAGTACCAGTACGGACCAGTACGGACCAGTATAGACCAGTATAGACCAGTATAGATCACTAGAGCCCAGTATAGACCAGTATAGACCAGTATGGAACCCAGGAACCCATCCCCACTCCCCCCATCCCCGGGGAGCACAGCACAGACGGCAACCGCACGCACCCCCCCATCCGCGTGAGTACCAGTACGGACCAGTACGGACCAGTATAGACCAGTATAGACCAGTACAGACCAGTATAGAGCAGTATAGATCACTAGAGCCCAGTATAGACCAGTCTGGAATTTGGGAACCCATCCCCACTCCCCCCATCCCCGGGGAGCACAGCACGGACGGCAACCGCACGCACCCCCCCATCCGCGTGAGTACCAGTACGGACCAGTACGGACCAGTATGGACCAGTATAGACCAGTATAGACCAGTATAGAGCAGTACAGACCCCTATGGAACCCAGGAACCCATCCCCACTCCCCCCATCCCCGGGGAGCACAGCACGGACGGCAACCGCACGCACCCCCCCATCCGCGTGAGTACCAGTACGGACCAGTATAGACCAGTATAGACCAGTATAGAGCAGTACAGACCAGTATAGAGCAGTACAGACCCCTATGGAACCCAGGAACCCATCCCCACTCCCCCCATCCCCGGGGAGCACAGCACGGACGGCAACCGCACGCACCCCCCCATCCGCGTGAGTACCAGTATGGACCAGTATAGACCAGTATAGACCGGTATAGACCAGTAGAGATCACTATAGATGAGTATAGACCAGTATAAACCAGTATGAACTGGGAGGGATTTATAGCCCTTGTAGACCCCCCCACCAGCCCCAAGAACCCACCCCCCAGCTTCCCCACCCCCTTCCCAGTATAAACCAGTCCAAGCCAGTATAAACCATTATAAACCAGTATGAACCCGTATAAACTAGTATGGATCAGTATAAACCAGTATGAACTGGGAGGGATTTATAGCCCTTGTAGACCCCCCCCCAGCTCCAGGAACCCACCCCCGGCTTCCCCACCCCCTTCCCAGTATGAACCAGTCCAAGCCAGTATAACCCAGTATAAACCATTATAAACCAGTATGGATCAGTATAAACCAGTATGAACTGGGAGGCATTTATAGCCCTTCTAGACGCCCCCCCGACCCTAGGAACCCACCCCCCGGCTTCCCCACCCCCCTCCCAGTATAAACCAGTCCAAACCAGTATAACCCAGTACAAACCAGTCTAACCCAGTCTAACCCGGTGTCCCCGCAGGTGAACAACTACCGGGGCCCGGGGCGCGTGCGGGTGTCGCTGGTGACCAAGGACCCCCCCCACCGGCCCCACCCCCACGAGCTGGTGGGCCGCGGCTGCCGCGACGGCGCCTTCGAGGGGCCCCTGGACCCCACGCGCAGCGTGCACAGGTGCCCGGACGCCTGGGTCCCTCCCGGACGCCTGGGTCCCTCCCGGACGCCTGGGTCCCTTCCCGGACGCCTGGGTCCCTTCCTGAACTCCTGGGTCCCTCCTGAACTCCTGGGTCCCCTCCCGGACGCCTGGGTCCCCCCCCGGACGCCTGGGTCCCTCCTGAACTCCTGGGTCCCTCCTGAACTCCTGGGTCCCCCCCCGGACGCCTGGGTCCCCTCCCGGACGCCTGGGTCCCTCCTGAACTCCTGGGTCCCTCCTGAACTCCTGGGTCCCCCCCCGGACGCCTGGGTCCCTAATGAACTCCTGGGTCTCCCCCCGGACGCCTGGGTCCCTAATGAACTCCTAGGTCCCCCTGGACGCCTGGGTCCCTTCCCGAACTCCTGGGTCCCCCCCCCGGATGCCTGGGTCCCCCCCCGGACGCCTGGGTCCCTCCCGAACTCCTGGGTCCCCCCCCCGGATGCCTGGGTCCCCCCCCGGACGCCTGGGTCCCTCCCGAACTCCTGGGTCCCTCCCGAACTCCTGGGTCCCTCCCGGACGCCTGGGTCCCCCCCCCGGACGCCTGGGTCCCCCCCCGGACGCCTGGGTCCCTAATGAACTCCTGGGTCCCCTCCCGAACTCCTGGGTCCCTCCCGAACTCCTGGGTCCCCTCCCGAACTCCTGGGTCCCTCCCGAACTCCTGGGTCCCCTATTTGGGTCCCTCCCCGAACTCCTGTGTCCCTCCCGAACTCCTGGGTCCCCTATTTGGGTCCTTTATTTGGGTCCCCTCCCGAACTCCTGGGTCCCTCCCGCACTCCTGGGTCCCCCGGACGCCTGGGTCCCCCCAGCTGAGCCCGCCCACCCCGGTTTTGGGGGCAGTTTCCAGAATTTGGGGATCCAGTGCGTGAAGAAGCGGGAACTGGAGGCGGCCGTGGCGGAGCGGATGCGAACCAGTACCAACCCCTTCAACGGTACTGGGAGCACTGGGAGCACTGGGATGGACTGGGGGGGACACTGGGGGGGACTGGGAGGGACTGGGATGGACTGGGAGGGACTGGGAGGGACTGGGAGGGACTGGGATGGACTGGGAGGGACTGGGAGGGACTGGGATGGACTGGGGGGGACTGGGATGGACTGGGGGGTGACTGGGATGGACTGGGATGGACTGGGATGGACTGGGATGGACTGGGATGGACTGGGGGGGACTGGGGGGCGACTGGGATGGACTGGGAGGGACTGGGAGGGACTGGGATGGACTGGGATGGACTGGGATGGACTGGGATGGACTGGGGGGGACTGGGGGGCGACTGGGATGGACTGGGGGGGACTGGGATGGACTGGGATGGACTGGGATGGACTGGGATGGACTGGGATGGACTGGGGGGGACTGGGGGGCGACTGGGATGGACTGGGAGGGACTGGGAGGGACTGGGATGGACTGGGATGGACTGGGGGACACTGGGATGGACTGGGATGGACTGGGATGGACTGGGAGGGACTGGGATGGACTGGGGGGGACTGGGATGGACTGGGAGGGACTGGGAGGGACTGGGAGGGACTGGGATGGACTGGGGGGCGACTGGGATGGACTGGGATGGACTGGGATGGACTGGGAGGGACTGGGATGGACTGGGATGGACTGGGGGGGGACTGGGATGGACTGGGATGGACTGGGATGGACTGGGAGGGACTGGGATGGACTGGGATGGACTGGGATGGACTGGGGGGGACTGGGATGGACTGGGATGGACTGGGGGCAACTGGGATGGACTGGGAGGTGACTGGGATGGACTGGGATGGACTGGGAGGGACTGGGATGGACTGGGATGGACTGGGGGACACTGGGGGGGACTGGGATGGACTGGGATGGACTGGGATGGACTGGGAGGGACTGGGGGGGACTGGGATGGACTGGGATGGACTGGGAGGGACTGGGATGGACTGGGATGGACTGGGAGGGACTGGGAGGGTCTGGGATGGAACTGGGATGGAACTGGGAGGGACTGGGATGGACTGGGATGGACTGGGGGACACTGGGGGGGACTGGGATGGACTGGGATGGACTGGGATGGACTGGGAGGGACTGGGAGGGTCTGGGATGGAACTGGGATGGAACTGGGAGGGACTGGGATGGACTGGGATGGACTGGGATGGACTGGGATGGACTGGGGGGCACTGGGAGGGACTGGGATGGACTGGGATGGACTGGGATGGACTGGGATGGACTGGGGGGGACTGGGATGGACTGGGAGGGACTGGGATGGACTGGGATGGACTGGGAGGGACTGGGAGGGACTGGGATGGACTGGGATGGACTGGGATGGACTGGGATGGACTGGGGGGGAACTGGGATGGACTGGGATGGACTGGGATGGACTGGGGGGGACTGGGATGGACTGGGATACTGGTCCGTACTGGTTCATACTGGTCTGTACTGGTTCCTATGGGTTTGTACTGGTCTGTACTGGTTCATACTGGTTCTTACTGGTGTATACTGGTCCCAGTGCCCCCCGAGGCGCGGGGGGGCGACTACGACCTGGGGGTGACTGGGGGGTTCCTATGGGTCTGTACTGGTTCCTATGGGTCTGTACTGGTCTGTACTGGTCTGTACTGGTCTGTACTGGTTCATACTGGTTCTGACTGGTCCGTACTGGTCCCAGTGCCCCCCGAGGCGCGGGGGGGCGACTACGACCTGGGGGTGACTGGGGGGTTCCTATGGGTCTGTACTGGTTCCTATGGGTCTGTACTGGTCTGTACTGGTCTGTACTGGTCCGTACTGGTTCATACTGGTTCTTACTGGTGTATACTGGTCCCAGTGCCCCCCGAGGCGCGGGGGGGCGACTACGACCTGGCCGCCGTGCGCCTCTGCTTCCAGGTCTGGCTGGGGGAGGGGCCGGGGGGGCTGCGGCCCCTCCCCCCCGTGCTGTCCCAGCCAATCTACGACAACCGTGAGTGAGCTGCCCCGCCCCCCCGCCCCGCCCCCCGGCCCCTCCCCCCCACCCTGACCCCGCCCCCCATCCCTCAGCCCCTCCCCCACCCGGACCCCCCGCCCCTCCCCCCGGCCCCTCCCCCCACCCTGACCCCCCCGCCCCTCCCACCCACCCCTTGTGTGGACCCCCCCATGACCCCTGACCCCATGTGTGACCCCCTGTGACCCCACGTGTGACCCCCCCATGACCCCCCACATGTGACCCCCGTGACCCCATGTGTGACCCCACATGTGACCCCCCATAACCCCACGTGTGACCCCCCGTGACCTCCCCGTCACCCCATGTGTGACCCCTGGTGACCCCTGACCCCCCATGACCCCACGTGTGACCCCCCATGACCCCTGACCCCACGTGTGACCCCCCCATGACCCCACGTGTGACCCCCCCATGACCCCCTGTGACCCCATGTGTGACCCCCTTGACCCCATGTGTGAACCCCCATGACCCTTGACCCCCCGTGACCCCACATGCGACCCCATATCTGACCCCTGTGACCCCCTGTGACCCTACGTGTGACCCCATATGTGACCCCTGACCCCCGTGACCCCATGTGTGACCCCTGACCCCCCGTGACCCCACATGTGACCCCATATCTGACCCCCTGTGACCCCATGTGTGAACCCCCATGACCCTTGACCCCCCGTGACCCCACATGTGACCCCCCATGACCCCACATGCGACCCCATATCTGACCCCTGTGACCCCCTGTGACCCCACGTGTGACCCCATATGTGACCCCTGACCCCCCGTGACCCCATGTGTGACCCCCTGACCCCACATGTGACCCCCTGTGTGACCCCCCATGACCCCATGTGTGACCCCTGACCCCCCGTGACCCCACATGTGACCCCATATCTGACCCCCTGTGACCCCATGTGTGACCCCATGACCCCTGACCCCCAGTGACCCCACATGTGACCCCCCATGACCCCACATGCGACCCCATATCTGACCCCTGTGACCCCCTGTGACCCCACGTGTGACCCCATATGTGACCCCTGACCCCCCGTGACCCCCGTGTGACCCCCCATGACCCCACGTGTGACCCCATGACCTCATGTGTGAACCCTATGACCCCTGACCTCATGCGTGACCCCCTGTGACCTCACATGTGACCCCACATCTGACCCCCATGACCCCACGTGTGACCCCACATGTGACCCCCATGACCCCACGTGTGACCCCACGTGTGACCCCATGTGTGACCCCCATGACCCCCCATGACCCCCTGTGTGACCCCATAACCCCATGTGACCCCACGTGTGACCCCATGTGTGACCCCCGTGACCCCTGACCCCGTGCCCCTTGACCCCAGGCGCCCCCAGCACGGCCGAGCTGCGGATCTGCCGCGTGAACCGGAACTCGGGCTCGTGTCGGGGGGGGGACGAGATTTTCCTGCTCTGCGACAAGGTCCAGAAAGGTCAGAGCCCGGACGCCTGGGTCCCCCCGGACTCCTGGGTCCCCCCCGAACTCCTGGGTCCCTCCCGAACTCCTGGGTCCCTCCCGAACTCCTGGGTCCCTTCAGAACTTCTGGGTCCCCCCAAACCCCTGTGTCCTCAAACTCCTGTGTCCCCGGACGCCTGGGTCCCTCCCGAACTCCTGGGTCCCTCCCGAACTCCTGGGTCCCTCCCCTGAACTCCTGGGTCCCTCCCGAACTCCTGGGTCCCTCCCCGAACTCCTGGGTCCCCCCCGAACTCCTGGGTCCCTCCCGAACTCCTGGGTCCCCCCCCCGAACTCCTGGGTCCCTCCCCGAACTCCTGGGTCCCCCCCCGAACTCCTGGGTCCCCCCCGAACTCCTGGGTCCCTCCCGAACTCCTGGGTCCCTTCAGAACTTCTGGGTCCCCCCAAACCCCTGTGTCCTCAAACTCCTGTGTCCCCCGGACGCCTGGGTCCCTCCCGAACTCCTGGGTCCCTCCCGAACTCCTGGGTCCCCCCTGAACTCCTGGGTCCCCCCCAATCCCCCTGGCTCGGTCCCGGACGCCTGGGTCCCCCCGGACGCCTGGGTCCCTCCCGAACTCCTGGGTCCCCCCTGAACTCCTGGGTCCCCCAACCCCCTGGGTCCCCCCTGGCCACCTGGCCCGGTCCCGGACGCCTGGGTCCCCCCCGAACTCCTGGGTCCCCCCTAACCCCTATGTCCCCCCCGTCCCCCTGGCCCGGTCCCGGACGCCTGGGTCCCCCCCGGACGCCTGGGTCCCCCCAAACCCTTGGTCCCCCCTGAACTCCTTGGTCCCCCCCGAACTCCTGGGTCCCCCCGGACGCCTGGGTCCCCCCGCAGAGGACATCGAGGTGTGTTTCTGCGCCGAGGGCTGGGAGGCCAAGGGCTCGTTCGCGGCGGCCGACGTGCACCGGCAGGTGGCCATCGTGTTCCGCACGCCGCCCTTCCGCGACCCCGCGCTGCGCCGCCCGCTCACCGTGCGCCTGCAGCTGCGCCGGCCCAGCGACCGCCAGCGCTCCCCGCCCATGGACTTCCAGTACCTGCCCCACCAGGGTACGCTGGGGCACGCCTGGGGTCCCCTGGGGCACACCTGGGTCCCCTGGGGCATGCCTGGGTCCCCTGGGGTACTCCTGGGTCCCGTTTGGGGTCCCCTGGGGCATGCCTGTGGCCCCTGGGGCACTCCTGGGGCCTTTTGGGGCACTCCTGGGTTCCTTTTTGCAACCCTAGGGGTACTCCTGGGTCCCTTTTAGGGCACGCCTGGGTCCTTTTGGGGCACTCTTGGGTCCTTTTTGCAACCCTAGGGGCATGCCTGGGTCCTTTTGGGGCATGCCTGGGTCCCCTGGGGCACTCCTGGGTCCTTTTTGGGGCACTCCTGGGTTCCTTTTTGCAACCCTAGGGTACTCCTGGGTCCCCCTGGGGCACTCCTGGGGCCTTTTGGGGCACTCCTGGGTTCCTTTTTGCAACCCTTGGGGCACTCCTGGGTCCCTTTGGGGCACGCCTGGGGCTCACTGGTTGTTACTGGGGGTCACTGGGGGGGTCACTGGGGGTCACTGGTTGTTACTGGGGGTCACTGGGGGGGTCACTGGGGGTCACTGGTGGTTACTGGGGGTCACTGGGGGGGTCACTGGGGGTCACTGGTGGTTACTGGGAGGTCACTGGTTCTTACTGGTGGTTACTGGGAGGTCACTGGTTCTTACTGGTGGTTACTGGGGTTCACTGGGGGCGTCACTGGGGGTCACTGGTGGTCACTGGGAGGTCACTGTTTCTTACTGGTGGTCACTGGGAGGTCACTGGTTGTTACTGGTGGTCACTGGGGGGGTCACTGGGGGTCACTGGTTGTTACTGGGGGTCACTGGGGGCGTCACTGGGGGTCACTGGTGGTCACTGGGAGGTCACTGGTTTTACTGGGGGTCACTGGGGGGGTCACTGGGGGTCACTGGTTGTTACTGGGGGTCACTGGGGGGGTCACTGGGCGTCACTGGTTCTTACTGGTGGTCACTGGGAGGTCACTGGTTTTACTGGTGCAGGTGACCTCGAGTGCATCGAGGAGAAGCGGAAACGCACCCGCGAGACGTTCCGGGCGCTGGTGCAGAGCAGCGGGCTGCCGGTAACGGGGGGGGGGACTGGGGGGACTGGGGGGACT
>NC_138683.1:1022130-1069849 GCF_964273445.1 Streptopelia decaocto | reverse complement strand
GGGACCCCCCCCCCCAACTTATGGGACCCCCCCCCAACCCCCACCCATGGGACCCCCCCCCAACTTATGGGACCCCCCACCCAACCCCCACCCATGGGACCCCCCCCACTTATGGGACCCCCCACCCAACCCCCACCCATGGGACCCCCCCCCACTTATGGGACCCCCCCACCCAACCCTCACCCATGGGACCCCCCCCCCCACTTATGGGACCCCCCCACCCAACCCCCACCCATGGGACCCCCCCCCAACTTATGGGACCCCCCCACTCAACCCCCACCAATGGGACCCCCCCCCAACCTGGGACCCCCCCCACCCAACCCTCACTCATGGGACCCCCCCACCCCAACTTATGGGACCCCCCCACCCATGGGACCCCCCCCCAACTTATGGGACCCCCCACCCAACCCCCACCCATGGGACCCCCCCCAACTTATGGGACCCCCCCACCCAACACCCACCCATGGGACCCCCCCCCCCCCAACTTATGGGACCCCCCACCCAACCCCCACCCATGGGACCCCCCCCCAACCTATGGGACCCCCCCACCCAACCCCCACTCATGGGACCCCCCCCACCCCAACTTATGGGACCCCCCCACCCACTTATGCGACCCCCCCACCCATGGGACCCCCCACCCAACTCCCACTCATGGGACCCCCCCCCCAACTTATGGGACCCCCCCACCCAACACCCACCCATGGGACCCCCCCCCCAACTTATGGGACCCCCCACCCAACCCCCACCCATGGGACCCGCCCCCAATTTGGGACCCCCCTGCCCCCCCAAACTTGGGACCCCACCCCACCCTTTGGTGCCCCCCCCCCACCCTTGGGACCTCCCCCCACCCATGGGTGCCCCCCCACATTAGGGACCCCCCCAGCACCCATGGGTGCCACCCCACCCATATAACCCCTCCCCCCCACCCATGGGTGCCCCCCCACATTAGGGACCCCCCACCACCCATGGGTGCCCCCCTACCTTTTATACCCCCCCACCCATATGACCCCCCCCCCCACCCATGGGTGCCCCCCCACATTAGGGACCCCTGCCCACTATTGGGTGCCCCCCCCCCCACCTATGGGTGCCCCCCCACATTAGGGACCCCCCCCACCTTTTATACCCCCCCCACCCATGGGACCCACCCCATCTATGGAACCCCCCCCCCCTCCCCCAACCTATGGGACCCCCCCCCCCACCCATGGGTGCCCCCCTGACCCCCCCCCCCATTTCCGCTTCTCTTCCCCACAGCCCCTCCCCCCCCCCAAAAGGAGGAAGCGGAAGTTCCCGGGGTGGGGGGGGGGAGGGGCCCCGACGCCCCCCCCGCCCCTCCCCCCCCGGCCCCGCCCCCCCCGCAGCGCCCGCCCCCCCCCCGCCGGCAGCCCCCGCCCCCCCCGCGCTCCCCCTTCTACCTGGTAAGGACGGGGGGGGCACCCATGGGTGTCTATGGGGGTTAAAGTGGGGGGGGGGTTGGGGGTCTTTGGGGGTCTGGGGGGCACCCATGGGTGTCTATGGGGGTTAAAGGGGGGGGGGGTTGGGGGTCCTGGGGGGCACCCATGGGTGGGGGGGCACCCATATGTCTCTATGGGGGAGTAAAGTGGGGGGGGGGGGGGTTGGGGGTCCTGGGGGGTTTGGGGAGCACCCATGGGTGTCTATGGAGTTAAAGTGGGGGGGGGGGGGGTTGGGGTCTCAGGGGGTTTAGGGGGGTCTGGGGGGCACCCATGGGTGGGGGGCACCCATGGGTGTCTATGGGGGTTAAAGTGGGGGGGGGATTTAGGGGTTGGGGGTCTCAGGGGGTTTGGGGGGGTCTGGGGGTCCCGGTGCAGGTTTGGGGGTCTCCTGGCAGGGACCCAGGCGTCCGGGAGGGTTAGGGGGACCCAGGAGTTCGGGAGAGGGACCCAGGAGTGCCCCAAGAGACCCAGGAGGTCCCCAAGGGACCCAGGAGTTCGGGAGAGGGACCCAGGAGTCCGGGAGGGACCCAGGAGTGCCCCAAGGGACCCAGGAGTGCGGGAGGGACCCAGGAGTACCCCAAGGGACCCAGGAGTGCGGGAGGGACCCAGGACTGCAGGAGGGACCCAGGAGTACCCCAAGGGACCCAGGAGTACCCCAAGGGACCCAGGAGTGCAGGGGGGACCCAGGAGGTCCCCAAGGGACCCAGGAGTTCAGGAGGGACCCAGGAGTACCCCAAGGGACCCAGGAGTACCCCAAGGGACCCAGGAGTTCAGGAGGGACCCAGGAGTGCCCCAAGGGACCCAGGAGTACCCCAAGGGACCCAGGAGTTCAGGAGGGACCCAGGAGTACCCCAAGGGACCCAGGAGTTCAGGAGGGACCCAGGAGTGCCCCAAGGGACCCAGGAGTGCGGGAGGGACCCAGGAGTACCCCAAGGGACCCAGGAGTTCGGGAGGGACCCAGGAGTGCCCCAAGGGACCCAGGAGTACCCCAAGGGACCCACAAGCGCAGCAGGGACCCAGGAGTTCGGGAAGGGACCCAGGCATACCCCAAGGGACTCAGGCATTCCGGAAGGGCCCCAGGGGTGTCTGTGGGTCCCGTCTCAGCTTTGGGGTCCCCCCCATTTCCCCCCATAGGAGTCTCTGGAGTCCAAGCGTGTCCGGGGCCGCGCGGAGCGGCTGGAGCGGCTGCTGCGGCTGAACGAGCTGCGCTGCGCCATGAGCCCCGTGTACGGCACCGAGGTGCTGGGCGCCCTCACCCTGCGCCCCCCGGCGCCCCCCAGCCTGCCCCACGGCCCCATGGAGCAGCTGCGCCCGCTGCTGCAGCGGTGAGGGGGGAGCGGGGGGACCCAGGCGTCCGGGGACCCAGGAGTCTGGGGGAGTTGGGGGGGGCCCAGGAGTCCTGGAGGGACACGGGAGTTCGGGGCTCAAGGGGGTTTGAGGGGACCCAGGAGTCCGGGAGGGACCCAGGAGGTCGGGGCTCAAGGGGTACTGAGGGGACCCAGGAGTCCGGGAGGGACCCAGGAGTTCGGGAGGGACCCAGGAGTTCGGGATTCAAGGAGTTTTGAGGGGACCCAGGAGTTCAGGAGGGACCCAGGAGTTCGGGGGGACCCAGGCGTCCAGGGGAGTTGGGGGGACCCAGGAGTCCTGGAGGGACCCAGGAGTCCGGGAGGGACCCAGGAGTGTAGGAGGGACCCAGGAGTACCCCAAGGGACCCAGGAGTTCGGGGGACCCAGGCGTCCGGGGAGCTTGGGGAAACACAGGAGTTCAGGGCTCAAAGGGGTTTGGAGGGACCCAGGAGTTCGGGAGGGACCCAGGAGTCCGGGAGGGACCCAGGAGTTCGGGACTCAAGGGGTACTGAGGGGACCCAGGAGTTCGGGAGGGACCCAGGAGTTCGGGACTCAAGGGGTACTGAGGGGACCCAGGAGTTCGGGAGGGACCCAGGAGTTCGGGGCGGGGAGCCAGGAGTTTGACAGGGACCCAGGAGTTCGAGAGGGACCCAGGCGTCCGGGAGGGGACCCAGTTGTCCAGTATGAACCCAGGTGTCTGGGAAGGGACCCAGGCGTCCGGGATGAACCCAGGCATTTGGGAGGGACCCAGGCGTCCGAGAAGGACCCAGGCGTCCGGGATGAACCCAGGTGTCTGGGAAGGGACCCAGGCGTCCGAGAAGGACCCAGGCGTCCGAGAAGGACCCAGGCGTCCGAGAAGGGACCCAGGCGTCCGGGAATGGACCCAGGCGTCCGGCCGCTCCCCCAAGCCGTGTCCCCCCCTTTCTTGCAGGTTCCTGTTTGTGGTGCCGGCGGTGGCGGCGCGGGGGGGGGCCCTGGTGAGCGGGCGCCCCCCCCCGTGGCGGCTGCGGCAGCGGCTGCAGCTGCAGCAGCGGCTGCGCCAGGAGCTGGAGGCGCTGGGGGGGGCGGCGGCGCTGGCCGGGACCCCCCCCAGCCTGCCCGACCCCCGGCTGCTGCAGTACGACTGCGGTAGGACATGGGGACGTGGGGACGTGGGGGGCGGTGGGGACATTGGGGGCATTGGGGGCAATGGGGGTGTTGGGGACATTGGGGGCAATGGGGGCAATGGGAGTGTTGGGGACAATGGGGGCAATGGGGACATTGGGGGCAATGGGGGTGATGGGGACATTGGGGGCAATGGGGGCAATGGGGGTGATGGGGACAATGAGGACAAAGGGGGCAATGGGGGTGTTGGGGGCTAATGGGGTCATTGGGGGCAATGGGGATATTGGGCGCAATGGGGACATTGGGGGCAATGGGGGCAATGGGGACATTGGGGGCAATGGGGACATTGGGGTCAATGGGGACATTGGGGACATTGGGGGCAATGGGGACATTGGGGACATTGGGGTCAATGGGGACATTGGGGACATTGGGGGCAATGGGGGTGATGGGGACATTGGGGTCAATGGGGACATTGGGGGCAATGGGGGCAATGGGGACATTGGGGGCAATGGGGGCAATGGGGGTGTTGGGGACATTGGGGGCAATGGGGGTGTTGGGGACATTGGGGGCAATGGGGACATTGGGGTCAATGGGGACATTGGGGGCAATGGGGGCAATGGGGACATTGGGGGCAATGGGGGTGATGGGGACATTGGGGGCAATGGGGACAATGGGGACATTGGGGGCAATGGGGACAATGGGGGCAATGGGGGTGATGGGGACAATGGGGACAATGAGGACAGTGGGGGCAATGGGGGCAATGGGGGCAATGGTGACATTGGGGGCGATGGGGACAATGGGGGCAATGGGGACATTGGGGGCAATGGGGGTGTTGGGGACATTGGGGGCAATGGGGGTAATGGGGGCAATGGGGTTAATGGGGACAATGAGGACGATGGGGGCAATGGGGTCGTTGGGGGCAATGGGGACAATGGGGTCAATGGGGACATTGGGGGCAATGGGGGCAATGGGGGCAATGGGGACAATGGGGGTGTTGGGGACAATGGGGACAATGGGGGCAATGGGGACATTGGGGACAATGGGGGTAATGGGGGCAATGGGGACAGTGGGGGCAATGGGGGTGTTGAGGGTAATGGGGTCGTTGGGGACAATGGGGACAATGGGGACATCAGGGGCATTGGGGACATTGGGGGTTTTGGGGACAATGGGGACGGGGAGGCTGGGATATGGGGGTAGGGGATATAGGGCACATGACATCCCCATGTCCTTAGTATTGTCCCCATGGTGTCCCCATAATGTTCCCATCATGTCCCCATGTCCCATTGACGTTCCCATTGATGTTCCCATTGACGTCCCCATTGACGTCCCCATTGATGTCCCCATTGACGTTCCCATTGACTTCGCCATTGACTTCCCCATTGACGTCCCCATTGACGTTCCCATTGACGTCCCCATTGACGTTCCCATTGACGTTCCCATTGACGTTCCCATTGACGTCCCCATTGACGTTCCCATTGACGTTCCCATTGACGTTCCCATTGACGTCCCCAATGACGTTCCCACTGATGTTCCCATGTCCCCATTGATGTTCCATTGATGTCCCATTGATGTTCCATTGACGTTCCCATTGACGTTCCCATTGACGTCCCCATTGACGTCCCCATTGACGTTCCCATTGATGTTCCATTGATGTTCCCATTGACGTTCCCATTGACGTCCCCATTGACGTCCCCATTGACGTTCCCATTGATGTTCCATTGATGTTCCCATTGACGTTCCCATTGACGTCCCCATTGATGTTCCCATTGACGTTCCCATTGACGTCCCCATTGGCGTTCCCATTGACGTTCCCATTGACATTCCCATTGACATTCCCATTGATGTCCCCATTGATGTCCCCATTGATGTCCCCATTGACGTCTCCATTGACGTCCCCATTGACGTTCCCATTGACGTCCCCATTGACGTCCCCATTGATGTTCCCATTGACGTTCCCATTGACATTCCCATTGACATTCCCATTGATGTCCCCATTGATGTCCCCATTGATGTCCCCATTGACGTCCCCATTGATGTCCCCATTGACGTTCCCATTGACGTCCCCATTGACGTTCCCACTGATGTTCCCATTGACGTTCCCATTGACGTCCCCATTGACGTTCCCATTGACGTCCCCATTGACGTCCCCATTGACGTCCCCATTGATGTTCCATTGATGTCCCCTTGATGTCCCCATTGACGTCCCCATTGACGTCCCCATTGACGTCCCCATTGATGTTCCCATTGACGTCCCCATTGACTTCGCCATTGACGTCCCCATTGACGTCCCCATTGACTTCGCCATTGACGTCCCCATTGACGTTCCCATTGACGTCCCCATTGACGTCCCCATTGACGTCCCCATTGACGTCCCCATTGACGTTCCCATTGACCTTCCCATTGACCTTCCCATTGACGTCCCCATTGACGTCCCCATTGACGTCCCCATTGACGTCCCCATTGACGTCCCCATTGACGTTCCCATTGACCTTCCCATTGATGTCCCCATTGACGTCCCCATTGACGTCCCCATTGATGTTCCCATTGACGTTCCCATTGACGTCCCCATTGACGTCCCCATTGACGTCCCCATTGATGTTCCCATTGACGTCCCCATTGATGTCCCCATTGATGTTCCATTGATGTCCCCTTGATGTCCCCATTGACGTTCCCATTGACTTCGCCATTGACGTCCCCATTGACGTTCCCATTGACGTCCCCATTGACGTTCCCATTGACGTCCCCATTGACGTCCCCATTGATGTTCCCATTGATGTTCCCGTGATGTCTCCATGTCTCCATTGATGTCCCCATGTCCCCATTGACGTTCCCATTGATGTCCACATGACATCCCCGTGTCCCCATTGATGTTCCATTGATGTCCCCTTGATGTCCCCATTGACGTTCCCATTGACGTCCCCATTGACGTTCCCATTGACGTTCCCATTGACGTCCCCATTGACGTCCCCATTGACGTCCCCATTGACGTTCCCATTGACTTCGCCATTGACGTCCCCATTGACGTCCCCATTGACGTCCCCATTGACGTTCCCATTGACGTTCCCATTGACTTCGCCATTGACGTTCCCATTGACGTCCCCATTGATGTCCCCATTGATGTCCCCATTGAGGTCTCCATGTCCCCATTGATGTTCCCATTGATGTTCCCATTGACGTCCCCATTGACATCCCCATTGACGTCCCCATTGACGTTCGCATTGACGTACCCATTGACGTTCCCATTGATGTTCCCATTGACGTTCCCATTGACGTCCCCATTGACGTTCCCATTGATGTTCCCATTGACGTCCCCATTGACGTTCCCATTGACGTCCCCATTGACGTTCCCATTGATGTTCCCATTGACGTCCCCATTGACGTTCCCATTGATGTCCCCATTGACGTTCCCATTGACGTTCCCATTGACGTTCCCAGAGACGTTCCCATTGATGTTCCCATGTCCCCATTGATGTTCCATTGATGTTCCCATTGATGTTCCATTGACGTTCCCATTGACGTTCCCATTGACGTCGCCATTGACGTCCCCATTGATGTTCCCATTGATGTTCCCATTGACGTCCCCATTGACGTCCCCATTGACTTCGCCATTGACGTCCCCATTGACTTCGCCATTGACGTCCCCATTGACGTTCCCATTGACATCCCCATTGACGTCCCCATTGACGTTCCCATTGATGTCGCCATTGACGTTCCCATTGACGTCCCCATTGACGTCCCCATTGACGTCCCCATTGACGTCCCCATTGACGTCCCCATTGACGTTCCCATTGACGTTCCCATTGATGTGTCCATTGACGTCCCCATTGACGTCCCCATTGACGTCCCCATTGACGTCCCCATTGACGTCCCCATTGACGTTCCCATTGATGTCCCCATTGATGTTCCCGTGATGTCTCCATGTCTCCATTGATGTCCCCATGTCCCCATTGACGTTCCCATTGACGTCCCCATTGACGTCCCCATTGACGTCCCCATTGATGTTCCATTGATGTCCCCTTGATGTCCCCATTGACGTTCCCATTGACGTTCCCATTGACATTCCCATTGACATTCCCATTGATGTCCCCATTGACGTTCCCATTGACTTCGCCATTGACGTCCCCATTGACGTCCCCATTGACGTTCCATTGACGTTCCCATTGACGTCCCCATTGACGTCCCCATTGACGTCCCCATTGACGTTCCCATTGACGTCCCCATTGACGTTCCCATTGACGTCCCCATTGACGTCCCCATTGACGTCCCCATTGATGTCCCCATTGACGTCCCCATTGACGTTCCCATTGACGTCCCCATTGACGTCCCCATTGATGTCCCCATTGACGTTCCCATTGACGTTCCCATTGACGTCGCCATTGACGTCCCCATTGACGTCCCCATTGACGTTCCCATTGACGTCCCCATTGACGTCCCCATTGACGTCCCCATTGACGTTCCCATTGACGTCCCCATTGACGTCCCCATTGACGTCCCCATTGACGTTCCCATTGACGTCCCCATTGATGTTCCCATTGACGTCCCCATTGACGTCGCCATTGACGTCCCCATTGACGTCCCCATTGACGTTCCCATTGATATCCCCATTGATGTCCCCTGTCCCCATGCTGTCCCCGTGTCCCCTGTCCCCACTGATGTCCCCAATGTCCCCCGTCCCCAGGGAAGCTGCAGACGCTGGACGTGCTGCTGCGGCGCCTCAAGGCCGGGGGACACCGGGTGCTGGTGTTCACGCAGATGACGCGCATGCTGGACGTGCTCGAGCGCTTCCTCACCTTCCACGGCCACCTCTACCTGCGCTTGGACGGCAGCACCCGCGTGGAGCAGAGACAGGTAGGACCCAGGCGTCCGGGGGGACCCAGGCGTCCGGGGGGACCCAGGAGTTCGGGAGGGACCCAGGAGTTCGGGGTGGACCCAGGAGTTCGGGGGGACCCGTAAGAGATTGGGGTTGGAGGGACCCAAGTGACCAGGAGAACATGGAGATGATGGAGATGGGTCTGATCGTCAAGGGCTAGGAGGGACCCAGGAGTTCGGGAGGGACCCAGGAGTTTGGGAGGGACCCAGGAGTTCGGGAGGGACCCAGGAGTTCGGGAGGGGACCCAGGAGTTCGGGAGGGGACCCAGGAGTTCGGGAGGGGACCCAGGACTTCAGGAGGGGGCCTAGGAATTTGGGAGGGACCCAGGCGTCCGGGAGGGACCCAGGAGTTCGGGAGGGACCCAGGAGTTCGGGAGGGACCCAGGAGTTCAGGAGGGGGCCTAGGAATTTGGGAGGGACCCAGGCGTCCGGGAGGGACCCAGGAGTTCGGGAGGGACCCAGGAGTGCCCAAAGAGACCCAGGACTTCAGGAGGGGACCCAGGAGTGCCCAAAGAGACTCAGGAGTTCAGGAGGGACCCAGGAGTGCCCAGAGGGACCCAGGAGTTCAGGAGGGGACCCAGGAGTGCCCAAAGAGACCCAGGAGTTCAGGAGGGACCCAGGAGTTCGGGAGGGACCCAGGAGTGCCCAAAGAGACCCAGGAGTTCGGGAGGGACCCAGGAGTTCGGGAGGGACCCAGGCGTTCGGGAGGGACCCAGGCGTTCGGGAGGGACCCAGGAGTGCCCAAAGAGACCCAGGAATTCAGGAGGGACCCAGGAGTTCGGGAGGGGACCCAGGAGTGCCCAAAGAGACCCAGGAGTTCAGGAGGGGCCACAAAGGGTCAACAGGGACCCAGGAGTTCAGGAGGGGACCCAGGAGTGCCCCAAGAGACCCAGGAGTTCGGGAGGGACCCAGGAGTTCGGGAGGGACCCAGGAGTTCGGGAGGGACCCAGGAGTTCGGGAGGGGACCCAGGAGTTTGGGAGGGACCCAGGAGTTTGGGAGGGACCCAGGAGTCCGGGAGGGACCCAGGAGTGCCCAAAGAGACCCAGGAGTTCGGGAGGGACGCAGGAGTTCGGGAGGGACCCAGGAGTTCGGGAGGGACCCAGGAGTTCGGGAGGGACCCAGGAGTTCGGGAGGGGACCCAGGAGTTCGGGAGGGGGCCTAGGAATTTGGGAGGGACCCAGGCGTCCGGGAGGGACCCAGGAGTTCGGGAGGGACCCAGGAGTGCCCAAAGAGACCCAGGAGTTCAGGAGGGGCCACAAAGGGTCAACAGGGACCCAGGAGTTCAGGAGGGGACCCAGGAGTTCGGGAGGGACCCAGGAGTTCGGGAGGGACCCAGGAGTTCGGGAGGGGGCCTAGGAATTTGGGAGGGACCCAGGCGTCCGGGAGGGACCCAGGAGTTCGGGAGGGACCCAGGAGTGCCCAAAGAGACCCAGGACTTCAGGAGGGGACCCAGGAGTGCCCAAAGAGACTCAGGAGTTCAGGAGGGACCCAGGAGTGCCCAGAGGGACCCAGGAGTTCAGGAGGGGTCACAAAGGGTCGATAGGGACCCAGGAGTTCGGGAGGGACCCAGGAGTTCAGGAGGGGCCACAAAGGGTCAACAGGGACCCAGGAGTTCAGGAGGGGACCCAGGAGTGCCCCAAGAGACCCAGGAGTTCGGGAGGGACCCAGGAGTTTGGGAGGGACCCAGGAGTGCCCAAAGAGACCCAGGAGTTCGGGAGGGGACCCAGGAGTTCGGGAGGGACCCAGGAGTTCGGGAGGGACCCACGAGTTCGGGAGGGGACCCAGGAGTGCCCAAAGAGACCCAGGAGTTCAGGAGGGGACCCAGGAGTGCCCCAAGAGACCCAGGAGTTCAGGAGGGACCCAGGCGTTCGGGAGGGACCCAGGCGTTCGGGAGGGACCCAGGCGTTCGGGAGGCACCCAGGAGTGCCCAAAGAGACCCAGGACTTCAGGAGGAGACCTAGGACTTTGGGAGGGACCCAGGCGTCCGGCGAAGGACCCAGGCGTCCGGCGAAGGACCCAGGCGTCCGGGGAAGGACCCAGGCGTCCGGGGAAGGACCCAGGCGTCCGGCGCTGACCCCGCCCCCTCCCCCCCCCCATCCAGGCGCTGATGGAGCGTTTCAACGCGGACAAGCGCATCTTCTGCTTCATCCTGTCGACGCGCAGCGGGGGGGTGGGGGTGAACCTGGCGGGGGCCGACACCGTCGTGTTCTACGACAGCGACTGGAACCCCACCATGGACGCGCAGGCGCAGGACCGCTGCCACCGCATCGGCCAGACCCGCGACGTGCACATCTACCGGTGCGCGCCCCTCCCCCGCCCTCATTTCCCCTCCCCCACCCTCGGTTTCCCATCCCCCACCCTTATTTCCCATCCAACATATCCAGTTTCCCATCCCCCACCCCTTGGTTTCCCACCCCCCACCCTCATTTCCCCTCCCCCAGTCCCCATTTCCCACCCTCAGATTCCCCTCCCCCACCCCACTTTCCCCTCCCCCACCCCTGTATTCCCCTCCCCCACCCCACTTTCCCCTCCCCCACCCCTGTATTCCCCTCCCCCACCCCACTTTCCCCTCCCCCACCCCTGTATTCCCCTCCCCCACCCCTATTTCCCCTCCCCCACCCTCATTTCCCCTCCCCCACCCTTGATTCCCATCCCCCACCCCTATATTCCCATCCCCCACCCCTATATTCCCATCATCCAGCCTTGGTTCCCATCCCCCACCCCTATATTCCCATCCCCCACCCTTATATTCCCATCCCCCACCCTTATTTCCCATCCACCATATCCAATTTCCCCTCCCCCACCCTGATTTCCCCTCCCCCACCCCTATATTCCCATCCCCCACCCCTATATTCCCATCATCCAGCCTTATTTCCCATCCCCCAGCCCAATATTCCCCTCCCCCACCATTGGTTCCCATCCACCATATCCAGTTTCCCATCCCCCACCCTGATTTCCCCTCCCCCACCCTGGGTTCCCCTCCCCCATGTTCCGCTGCCACCGCATCGGCCAGACCCGCGACGTGCACATCTACCGGTGCGCGCCCCTCCCCCGCCTCCCCGACCCTCCCCCACCCTCGGTTTCCCATCCCCCACCCTTATTTCCCATCCAACATATCCAGTTTCCCATCCCCCACCCCTTGGTTTCCCACCCCCCACCCTCATTTCCCCTCTCCCAGTCCCCATTTCCCACCCTCAGATTCCCCTCCCCCACCCCTGTATTCCCCTCCCCCCACCCCTGTATTCCCTTCCCCCACCCCACTTTCCCCTCCCCCACCCTGATTTCCCCTCCCCCACCCCTGTATTCCCCTCCCCCACCCCTGTGTTCCCCTCCCCCACCCCTATTTCCCCTCCCCCACCCTCATTTCCCATCCCCCACCCCTGTGTTCCCATCCCCCACCCCTATTTCCCCTCCCCCACCCTCATTTCCCATCCCCCACCCCTATATTCCCATCCCCCACCCCTATATTCCCATCATCCAGCCTTGGTTCCCATCCCCCACCCCTATATTCCCATCCCCCACCCTTATATTCCCCTCCCCCACCCTTGATTCCCCATCCACCATATCCAGTTTCCCCTCCCCCAGCCTCGGTTCCCATCCCCCACCCCTATATTCCCCTCCCCCACCCTTATTTCCCATCCCCCAGCCCAATATTCCCCTCCCCCACCATTGGTTCCCATCCACCATATCCAGTTTCCCATCCCCCACCCTGATTTCCCCTCCCCCACCCTGGGTTCCCCTCCCCCATGTTCCGCTGCCACCGCATCGGCCAGACCCGCGACGTGCACATCTACCGGTGCGCGCCCCTCCCCCGCCTCCCCGACCCTCCCCCACCCTCGGTTTCCCATCCCCCACCCTTATTTCCCATCCAACATATCCAGTTTCCCATCCCCCACCCCTTGGTTTCCCACCCCCCACCCTCATTTCCCCTCCCCCAGTCCCCATTTCCCACCCTCAGATTCCCCTCTCCCACCCCACTTTCCCCTCCCCCACCCCTGTATTCCCCTCCCCCACCCCACTTTCCCCTCCCCCAGCCCTGTATTCCCCTCCCCCACCCCTGTGTTCCCCTCCCCCACCCCTGTGTTCCCCTCCCCCTCCCTCGTTTCCCATCCCCCACCCCTATATTCCCATCCCCCACCCCTATATTCCCATCATCCAGCCTTGGTTCCCATCCCCCACCCCTATATTCCCACCCCCCACCCTTATATTCCCCTCCCCCACCCTTATTTCCCATCCACCATATCCAATTTCCCCTCCCCACCCCTATATTCCCATCCCCCACCCCTATATTCCCATCCCCCACCCCTATATTCCCATCCCCCACCCTTATATTCCCATCCCCCACCCTTATTTCCCATCCACCATATCCAATTTCCCCTCCCCCACCCTGATTTCCCATCCCCCACCCCTATATTCCCATCCCCCACCCCTATATTCCCATCATCCAGCCTTATTTCCCATCCCCCAGCCCAATATTCCCCTCCCCCACCCTTGGTTCCCATCCACCATATCCAGTTTCCCCTCCCCCACCCCTGTATTCCCCTCCCCCACCCCTGTGTTCCCCTCCCCCACCCCTATTTCCCCTCCCCCACCCTCATTTCCCATCCCCCACCCCTCTATTCCCATCCCCCACCCCTATATTCCCATCATCCAGCCTTGGTTCCCATCCCCCACCCCTATATTCCCATCCCCCACCCTTATATTCCCATCCCCCTTGTTTCCCATCCACCATATCCAATTTCCCCTCCCCCACCCTGATTTCCCCTCCCCCACCCCTATATTCCCCTCCCCCACCCCTATGTTCCCATCCCCCAGCCCTATATTCCCCTCCCCCACCCTTATTTCCCATCCCCCACCCTGATTTCCCCTCCCCCACCCCTTTATTCCCCTCCCCCACCCCTGTATTCCCCTCCCCCACCCCTGTGTTCCCCTCCCCCACCCCTATTTCCCCTCCCCCACCCTCGTTTCCCATCCCCCACCCCTATATTCCCATCCCCCACCCCTATATTCCCATCATCCAGCCTTGGTTCCCATCCCCCACCCCTATATTCCCCTCCCCCACCCCAATATTCCCATCCCCCACCCTTATTTCCCATCCACCATATCCAATTTCCCCTCCCCCACCCTGATTTCCCCTCCCCCACCCCTATATTCCCCTCCCCCACCCTGATTTCCCCTCCCCCACCCCTATATTCCCATCATCCAGCCTTATTTCCCATCCCCCAGCCCAATATTCCCCTCCCCCACCCTTGGTTCCCATCCACCATATCCAGTTTCCCCTCCCTCACCCTTGATTCCCATCCCCCACCCCTGTATTCCCATCCCCCACCCTTAGTTCCCCTCCCCCACCCTCAGTTTCCCATCCCCCAGACCCCATTTCCCACCCTTGGTTCCCACCACCCACCCCTATATTCCCCTCCCCCACCCCTGTATTCCCCTCCCCCACCCTGATTTCCCCTCCCCCACCCCTATATTCCCATCCCCCACCCCTATGTTCCCATCCCCCAGCCCTATATTCCCCTCCCCCACCCTTATTTCCCATCCCCCACCCTGATTTCCCCTCCCCCAGCCTTAGTTCCCCTCCCCCCACCCTTGGTTTCCCCACCCTCAATTTCCCCTCCCCCACACTTGGTTCCCATCCCCCACCCCTATATTCCCATCCCCCACCCCTATATTCCCATCCCCCACCCTTATTTCCCATCCACCATATCCAATTTCCCCTCCCCCACCCATGATTCCCCTCCCCCACCCCCGGGTTCACTGTTGCCCCCATTGTCCCCACTATCCCATTGTCCCATTATCCCATTGTCCCCATTATCCCATTATCCCATTGTCCCATTGTCCCCACTGTCCCATTGTCCCATTGTCCCATTGTCCCATTACCCCATTGTCCCATTGTCCCATTGTCCCCATTGTCCCCATTGTCCCCATTGTCCCATTGTCCCCATTATCCCATTGTCCCCATTATCTCATTTTCCCATTATCCCATTAATTACTCCCATTGTCTCCATTGTCCCCATTATCCCCAATGTCCCCATTATCCCCAATGTCCCCAATGCCCCCATTGTCCCCATTGCCCCCATTGCCCCCACTGTCCCCATTGTCCCCATTGTCCCCAATGTCCCCATTATCCCATTATCCCATTGTCCCATTGTCCCATTGTCCCCATTATCCCATTGTCCCCATTGTCCCCATTGTCCCCAATGTCCCCATTGTCCCATTGTCCCCATTGTCCCATTGTCCCCATTGTCCCATTATCCCCATTGTCCCCATTATCCCATTGTCCCCATTGTCCCCATTGTCCCCATTGCCCCCCATGTCCCCAATGTCCCCAATGTCCCCATTGTCCCCATTGTCCCCATTGCCCCCAATGTCCCCATTGTCCCCATTGCCCCCATTGTCCCCATTGCCCCCATTGCCCCCATTGCCCCCCATGTCCCAAATGTCCCCATTGTCCCCATCGCTCCCATTGCCCCCAATGTCCCCATTGCCCCCATCGCTCCCATTGTCCCCAATGTCCCCAATGTCCCCATTGTCCCCAATGTCCCCATTGTCCCCATTGCCCCCATTGCCCCCATTGTCCCCAATGTCCCCATTGTCCCCATTGTCCCCATCGCCTCCATTACCCCCAATGTCCCCAATATCCCCATTGCCCCTCATGTCCCCCATGTCCCCATTGCCCCCATTGTCCCCATTGCCCCCATTGTCCCCATTGCCCCAATGTCCCCATTGTCCCCATTGCCCCCAGTACCCCCATTGCCCCCCATGTCCCCACTGTCCCCAATGCCCCCATTGCCCCCCATGTCCCCAATGTCCCCACTGTCCCCCATGTCCCCATTGTCCCCATTGTCCCCATTGTCCCCATTGTCCCCAGGCTGATCAGCGAGCGCACGGTGGAGGAGAACATCCTCAAGAAGGCCAATCAGAAGCGCATGTTGGGGGACATGGCCATCGAGGGCGGGAACTTCACCACCGCCTACTTCAAACAGGTGAGGGACCCAGGCGTCCGGGGGACCCAGGCGTCCGGGAGGGACCCAGGAGTTCGGGAGGGACCCAAATAGGGGACCCAGGCGTCCGGGAGGGACCCAGGAGTTCGGGAGGGACCCAGGAGTTCAGGGAGGGACCCAAATAGGGACCCAGGCGTCCGGGAGGGACCCAGGCGTCCGGGGACCCAGGCGTCCGGGAGGGACCCAGGAGTCCGGGAGGGACCCAAATAGGGGACCCAGGAGTTCGGGAGGGACCCAAAGTGGGGACCCAGGAGTTCGGGAGGGACCCAGGAGTTCAGGAAGGGACCCAGGCGTCCGGGAGGGACCCAGGCGTCCGGTCCAACCCCCATTTCCCCCCCATTTCCCCCCAGCAAACCATCCGGGAGCTGTTTGACATGACGCCCGAGGAGCCGGGACGGCCCGAGAGGGACAAGGACAAGGACAGGGACAGGGATGGGGACAAGGACAAGGATGGGGACAGGGACAGGGACAGGGACGGGGACACCGAGGGCGACGGGGACGCGCCGGCCGAGGAGGACGAGGACCCGGCGGCCACGCGGAGGACGCACATCCTGGAGCAGGTGGGGTCCCCGTTGTCACCATTGTCACCATTGTCCCCATTATACCCATTGTACCCATTATACTCATTATACCCATTGCCCCCAATGTCCCCATTGTCCCCAATGTCCCCATCGCCCCCATTGCCCCCATTGTACCCATTGTCCCCATTGTCCCCAATGTCCCCATTGTCCCCATTATACTCGTTATACCCATTGTCCCCAATGTCCCCAATGTCACCAGGTGGTCCCCAATGTCATTGGGATCCCCCAATGCTCCCATTGCCCCCAATGTCCCCATTGTCCCCATCGCCCCCAATGTCCCCATTGTCCCCATTGCCCCCATTGCCCCCATTGTCCCCATTGTCCCCAATGTCACTGGGTGGTCCCCAATGTCACCAAGGGCTCCCCAATGTCATTGGGATCCATCAATGTCCCCATCGCCCCCATTGTCCCCATTGAACCCATTGTCCCCAATGTCCCCATTGTACCCATTATACTCATTATACCCATTGTCCCCAATGTCACCAGGTGGTCCCCAATGTCATTGGGATCCCCCATTGCCCCCATTGCCCCCAATGTCCCCATTGCCCCCATTGTCCTCATTGTCCCCATTGTACCCATTGTCCCCATTGCCCCCAATGTCCCCAATGTCACTGGGTGGTCCCCAGTGTCACCAAGGGGTCCCCAATGTCATTGGGATCCATCAATATCCCCATTGCCCCCATTGCCCCCATTGTCCCCATTGTCCCCATTGTCCCCAATGTCCCCATTGTACCCATTATACTCATTATACCCATTGTCCCCAATGTCCCCAATGTCACCAGGTGGTCCCCAATGTCATTGGGATCCCCCAATGCTCCCATTGCCCCCAATGTCCCCATTGTCCCCATCGCCCCCAATGTCCCCATTGCCCCCATTGTCCCCATTGCCCCCATTGTCCCCAATGTCCCCATTGTCCCCAATGTCACTGGGTGGTCCCCAATGTCACCAAGGGGTCCCCAATGTCATTGGGATCCACCAATGTCCCCATCGCCCCCATTGTCCCCATTGCCCCCATTGTCCCCAATGTCCCCATTGCCCCCATTGTCCCCAATGTCCCCATTGCCCCCATTGTCCCCATCATTCCCATTGTCCCCAATGTCCCCCTTGTACCCATTATACTCATTATACCCATTGTCCCCAATGTCCCCAATGTCACCAGGTGGTCCCCAATGTCATAGGGATCCCCCAATGTCCCCATTGCCCCCAATGTCCCCATTGTCCCCAATGTCCCCATTGTCCCCATCACCCCCATTGTCCCCAATGTCCCCATTGTACCCATTATACTCGTTATACCCATTGTCCCCAATGTCCCCAAAGTCACCAGGTGGTCCCCAATGTCATTGGGATCCCCCAATGCTCCCATTGCCCCCAATGTCCCCATTGTCCCCATCGCCCCCAATGTCCCCATTGCCCCCATTGTCCCCATTGCCCCCATTGTACCCATTGTCCCCATTGTCCCCAATGTCACTGGGTGGTCCCCAATGTCACCAAGGGGTCCCCAATGTCATTGGGATCCATCAATGTCCCCATTGTCCCCATCACCCCCATTGCCCCCAATGTCCCCATCACCCCCAATGTCCCCATTGCCCCCATTGCCCCCATTGTCCCCATTGCCCCCAATGTCTCCATCGCCCCCAATGTCCCCATCGCCCCCATCGCCCCCGATGTCCCCATCGTCCCCATCGTCCCCAGGCGCTGTGCGGCGCCGAGGACCCCGAGGACATCCGGGCGGCCTCGCAGGCCCAGGCCGAGCGCGTGGCGGCCATGGCCGAGTTCAGCGAGAGCCTGAGCCCCGAGGACGAGCGCAACGGCCCCGAGCCCGAGGAGGAGCCGTCCAAGGCCGAGCAGGAGATCGCCGCGCTGGTCGAGCAGGTGCGGGAGGGACCCAGGAGTGCGGGAGGGACCCAGGAGTGCGGGAGGGACCCAGGAGTTCGGGAGGGATCCAAATAGGGGACCCAGGAGTTCGGGAGGGACCCAGGAGTGCGGGAGGGACCCAGGAGTTCGGGAGGGACCCAGGAGTTCGGGAGGGACCCAGGAGGTCCCCAAGGGACCCAGGAGCTCGGGGGAGGACCCAGGAGTTCGGGGAGGGATCCAAATAGGGGACCCAGGAGTTCGGGAGGGACATGGGAATTCGGGAGGGACCCAGGAGTGCGGGGGGACCCAGGAGTTCGGGGGACCCAGGAGTTCGGGAGGGACCCAGGAGTTCGGGAGGGATCCAAATAGGGGACCCAGGAGTTCGGGAGGGACCCAAATAGGGGACCCAGGAGTTCGGGAGGGACCCAGGAGTTCGGGAGGGACCCAAATAGGGGACCCAGGAGTGCGGGAGGGACCCAGGAGTTCGGGGGGACCCATAAGAGATTGGGGTTGGAGGGACCCAAGTGACCAGGAGAACATGGAGGTGATGGAGACGGTCTGATCGTCAAGGGCTAGGAGGGACCCAGGAGTTCGGGAGGGACCCAGGAGTGCCCCAAGGGACCCAGGAGTTCGGGAGGGACCCAGGAGTGCCCCAAGGGACCCAGGAGTTCGGGGGGGACCCAGGAGTTCAGGGGAGGACCCAGGAGTTCGGGAGGGACCCAGGAGTTCAGGGGAGGACCCAGGAGTTCGGGAGGGACCCAGGAGTGCGGGGGGAACCCCGGCACCCGAGGGACCCAGGCGTTCGGGTGCAGCTCACCCCCATCGAGCGCTACGCCATGAACTTCCTGGAGGCGTCGCTGGAGGACGTGAGCAGGGAGGAGCTGAAGCTGGCGGAGGTGGGTCTGGGGACCCAGGCGTCCGGGAGGGACCCAGGAGTTCAGGAGGGACCCAGGAGTACCCCAAGGGACCCAGGAGTTCAGGAGTAGACCTGGGAGTTTGGGAGGGACCCAGGCGTCCGGGAGTGGACCCAGGAGTGCCCCAAGGGACCCAGGAGTCCAGGAGTGGACCCAGGAGTTCGGGAGGGACCCAGGAGTGCCCCAAGGGACCCAGGAGTCCAGGAGGGGACCCAGGAGTTCGGGAGGGACCCAGGATTTCAGGAGGGACCCAGGCATCCGGGAGGGACCCAGGAGTACCCCAAGGGACCCAGATGTTCAGGAGTAGACCTGAGAGTTTGGGAGGGACCCAGGCGTCCGGGAGGGGACCCAGGAGTTCGGGAGGGACCCAGGCGTCCGGGAGGGCCCCTTCACCCCCTCCCCCCCCCCAGGAACAAGTGGCCGCCGCCCGCAAGGACATCGACCAGGCGCGGGGGATGGGCGGCCGCTTCCGCCTCCCCCCCCCGCCCGACGACGAGGAGCCGCCCCCGCCCCCCCCGGCGGGACCCAGGCGTCCGGGAGGGACCCAGGAGTTCGGGAGGGACCCAGGCGTCCGGGAGGGACCCAGGAGTTCGGGTGACGCTGACACCGACGCCATGATGGCGGGGGAGGGGCTCGTGGCCACGCCCACCGGGGGACCCAGGCGGCCCCGGCGCTCGAGGGCGGGGCCTCCCAGGCCCCTCCCCCCCCGGCCCGGCACCCGCGTCAGCCAACGGCTGCGGGCGGCGGGAAACAGGGGGGCGGGGCCTAAGAACGGCCCCTCGGGGACCACGCCCCCCACGGACCGGGGGGCGGAGCCACAGCCGCCACTTCCTGTGGGCTCCGCCCCACTTCCTGTGGGCGCCAACCCACTTCCTGTGGCGCCGGAGCCGCTTCCTGTGGCGATGGAGCCACTTCCTGTCGTTGCGCAGCCGCTTCCTGTGGCGTCACAGCCGCTTCCTGTGGCGCCGGAGCCGCTTCCTGCGGTGCCGGAGCCGCTTCCTGCGGCGCCCGAGCCGCTTCCTGTGGCGTCGCCGTCACTTCCTGCGACGCCGCCGTCACTTCCCGCGGCGCCGCAGCCGCTTCCTGTGACGCCGCAGCCGCTTCCTGTGACGTCACCACCGCCCCCTCCCCCTCCGCCGCCGCTTCCTGCGCCCCCGGAGCCGCTTCCTGTGACGTCACCGCCGCCCCCGGAGCCACTTCCTGTGACGTCACAACCCCCGCCGGAAGCGCTTCCCGCCCCGCCCGAAGCGCTTCCTGTGACGTCACCGCCCTCCCCGGTGACGTCACCGCCCTCTCCGCCCCCATTGGCTCCGCCCCCACCCATAGGGGCGGGATCTGCGGGCTCGGAGCCAATGGAAGCGGGTCCGGCGGGGGCGGAGCCAACCAGGGCGGGCTCCCCGGGGGCGGGGCAGGTGGGCGGGGCCTCCGGCCGCCCCGCCCCGCCGCGGCGGCGCCGGCGCAGCGCGGACGTGCTGATTCGCCAGAGCCGCGGCCCCGGCCCCGCCCACAAGGTCCTGCGCTCCCTCCCCGGCCGCCTGTTGACCATATTGGAGCCTCATCACCCCCCGACCTCGCGCCGGAGACCCCCCCAAAACCCCTCCCCCCCCACTGCCGGCGGCCATCTTGACCACGCCCACCCGCCCCCCCCCAAACGGCGCCGGGGCCGCCCCCCCAAGCGCCGCCCCCCCCGGCGCCGGCGCCGCCGCCGCCCCCCCCCGGCTTCCCGCCGCAAAGCCCCGCCCCCCCCACCTCTGACTCCGCCCACCCCCCCGGGTGTCGGGAAGAGGCGCCGGGGCCGCCCCCCCAAGCGCCCCTCCCCCTCGCCCCCTCCGCCCCCCCCCCACCCCGTTGGCCCCGCCCCCGCCCGCGGCACCCGGCGCCGCCCCCTCTCCCCGTTGCGCCCCCCATTGGAGCGGGAGCCGGGGAGGCGGCGCCGGAATCAAACTCCGCCCCCTGGGGGGGGTGGGGGGGGGGGAGGGGGCGTCGCCGCCCCCCCCGCCCCCCAAAAGGAGGAAGAGGGGGGGGGGCCAGGGGGCGGAGCCAAGGAGGCAACAGCCCCCCCGGAGGTGCGTGAATCCCGCCCCCCATGAGCCCAACCCCCCCCCCCGGGGGAGGAAGGGGAAGACGTGACCCATAGGCTGCCCCATTGGGGGGGGTGGGGGGGGGGATGGGGGGGGGGGGGGGATGGGAAGAGGCCGGAGTGGGGGGGATGGGAGGGGGGGCAAGACGGCCGGGGTGGGGGGGCAAGATGGCGGAAGTGGGAGGTACAAGATGGCCGACTACATGGTGGCAAGATGGCCGACTATGGGATGGCAAGATGGCGGAAGTGGGAGGTACAAGATGGCCGACTACATGATGGCAAGATGGCCGACTATGTGACTGCAAGATGGCCGACTATGTGACTGCAAGATGGCCGACTATGTGATGGCAAGATGGCGGAAGAGGAATATACAAGATGGCCGACTATATAATGGCAAGATGGCCAACTATGTGACTCCAAGATGGCCGACTGTGTAATGGCAATATGGTGGAAGTGAAAGATACAAGATGGCCGACTATGTGACGGCAAGATGGCGGAAGTGGAGACTACAAAATGGCCGACTAAATAATGGCAAGATGGCTGACTGTGGGATGGCAAGATGGCGGAAGTGGAGGCTACAAGATGGCCGACTACATGACGGCAAGATGGCCGACTATGTGATGGCAAGATGGCCGACTATGGGATGGCAAGATGGCGGAAGTGGAGGATACAAGATGGCCGACTACATGACGGCAAGATGGCCGACTATGTGATGGCAAGATGGCCGACTGTGTGATGGCAAGATGGCGGAAGTGGAGGATACAAGATGGCCGACTACATGATGGCAAGATGGCCGACTATGTGATGGCAAGATGGCGGAAGTGGGACATACAAGATGGCCGACTACATGATGGCAAGATGGCCGACTATGGGATGGCAAGATGGCGGAAGTGGAGGATACAAGATGGCCGACTATGGGATGGCAAGATGGCGGAAGTGGGAGGTACAAGATGGCCAACTACATGATGGCAAGATGGCCGACGAGGTGCCCACAAAATGGCCGCCCTGGCCTGGGTGAAGCTGCTGAACATGTGACAGCAAAACGACCAATCAGCTGCCGGCAAGATGGCGGAAGGGGAAGCACAAGATGGCCGACCCCAAAATGGCCGAACAGCAGCCAATCAGAGGAGAGAACGTGGCGGAGGAGAGGAATCCAAAATGGCCGCTGGCCACGCCCACAAGATGGCGGCAGCAAGATGGCCGCTGGGGTGAGGGTGATGTCACTGGCGGTGGCCATCTTGGACTGGCGGCCATCTTGGACTGGCGGCCATCTTGAACTGACGGCCATATTGAACTGGCGGCCATCTTGATTTGGCGGCCATCTTGGACTGGCGGCCATATTGAACTGGCAGCCATATTGAAGTGGCCATCTTGATTTGGCAGCCATCTTGAACTGACGGCCATATTGAACTGGCGGCCATCTTGATTTGGCAGCCATCTTGGACTGGCGGACATATTGGACTGGCGGACATATTGAAGTGGCAGCCATCTTGAACTGGCGGCCATCTTGAACTGACGGCCATCTTGAAATGGCAGCCATATTGAACTGGCAGCCATATTGAAGTGGTGGCCATCTTGGACTGGTGGCCATCTTGATTTGGCGGCCATCTTGGACTGGCGGCCATATTGGACTGGCGGACATATTGAAGTGGCAGCCATCTTGAACTGGCAGCCATCTTGGACTGGTGGCCATATTGAACTGGCAGCCATCTTGAACTGGTGGCCATCTTGGACTGGTGGCCATATTGAACTGGCAGCCATATTGAAGTGGTGGCCATCTTGGACTGGCGGCCATATTGATCTGGCGGCCATCTTGAACTGGTGGCCATCTTGGACTGGTGGCCATCTTGAACTGGTGGCCATCTTGATTTGGCGGCCATCTTGGACTGGCGGCCATATTGAACTGGCAGCCATCTTGGACTGGTGGCCGTCTTGGACTGGCGGCCATATTGAACTGGCAGCCATATTGAACTGGTGGCCATCTTCTTTGGTGGCCATCTTGGACTGGTGGCCATCTTGATTTGGCAGCCATCTTGAACTGACAGCCATCTTGATCCAGCAGCCATCTTGCCTCCATTGGATGTCAGAACCGGCGGCCATCTTGGCCCAGGCCAGTGTGGGAAGGAGCGGCCATCTTGACTCTAGTGAACATCAGGGCCGGCGGCCATCTTGATTCGGCGGCCATCTTGATTCCAGCAGCCATCTTGCTTCCATTGCTTGTCAGAACCGGCGGCCATCTTGGCCCAGGCCAGTGTGGGAAGGAGCGGCCATATTGACTCCAGCGGCCATATTGACTCAGGTGGCCGTGGCGGCCATCTTGACCCCCACATTGATAGAATGGCAGCCATCTTGCCTTCCAGTTCACGCCGGAAACGACGGCCATCTTGGCTCCAATAGCTGTCGCAGCCGGCAGCCATCTTGCCCCCAGCAGATGTGAGAACCGGCAGCCATCTTGTCTCCATCAACTGTCAGACCTGGCGGCCATCTTGATCTGGCAGAGCAGAAAGCGGCGGCCATCTTGATTCCGGCAGCCATCTTACCTCCATCACCCATCAGACCTGGCGGCCATCTTGATCTGGCAGAGCAGAAAGTGGCGGCCATCTTGATTCCGGCAGCCATCTTACCTCCCATCACCCCGCAGCCCCGGCAGCCATCTTGACTCCAGCAGAGCGGGAAATCAGCGGCCATCTTGCCCCCCAGAGGACACCCCCCCATAGCTCCTGCCGGCGGCCATCTTGAATTGCGGCGGCCATCTTGAATTGCGGCGGCCATCTTGCCCCCTCGCCCCCGGCCCGGCAGCCATCTTGGCTGGGGGGAGGGGCGGTTTTTTACCCGTGTACAGCCCCGTGTAAAATAGGTTCCTTTTGACCACGATCTATGCAAAGGTGCTTTGTGCGGGGGCGGGGGAGGGGCGGGGAGGGTGCGGGGGGAGGGGCCGGCGCGGGGTCCCTCCCCTCCCCCCCCCCAAAAAAAACGTGTCTTGGTGACGAATAAAAGGGTTGAAAATGGAGAGTTTTGGGGACCCCCCCCCCCCCATACAGGAGACATGGGGGGACCCAGGAGTTCGGGAGGGACCCAGGAGTTCGGGGGTGGGTACATGATGGATTTGATGGGGGGATCAAACTTGGGGGGGGGGGAGGGGACCCCAAAGTCATGTATTGGGACCCAAAAATCATCTTTTTGGACCCCAAAATTGCCATTGGCGACCAAAAATTGTTCCCAGGGACCCAAAAATCATCATTTGGGACCCAAAAATGACCCCGGGGACCCCAAAACCCACCCAGGGGCCCCAAAAATCCTCATTTGGGACGCAAAAATGACCCCGGGGACCCCAAAACCCACCCAGGGGCCCCAAAAATCATCATTTGGGACCCAAAAATGACCCCGGGGACCCCAAAACCCACCCAGGGGCCCGAAAAATCCTCATTTGGGACGCAAAAATGACCCCGGGGACCCCAAAACCCACCCAGGGGTCCCAAAAATCATCATTTGGGACGCAAAAATGACCCCGGGGACCCCAAAACCCACCCAGGGGCCCCAAAAATCCTCATTTGGGACGCAAAAATGACCCCGGGGACCCCAAAACCCACCCAGGGGCCCCAAAAATCCTCATTTGGGACGCAAAAATGACCCCGGGGACCCCAAAACCCACCCAGGGCCCCCAAAAATCATCTTTCGGGCCCCCAAAACCACCTTTTTAGCCCCAAAACTCCCCCCGCGGGCGCCACAAATGGTTCAGTCCACTGGGCGGGGGGGTTTCCCCGAGTGGGCGGAGTCAGAGCGAGTGGGCGGGGTCACGGCGAGTGGGCGTGGCCGGCGCGCCCCGCTTGAGGGTTGGCGGAGTGGGCGTGGTTTGCCGAGCGGGCGGGTTAGCGGTGATTGGGTGGTTGGGCGCGGTGGGCGTGGCGTGCGCGGCGGGAGGGGGGCGGCGCATGCGCAGCCGCTCAGTCCGCCCGGCGGCCATTGAGGTGGCGGCCGCGTCGCTCCTCATAGGGCCCTATAGCGCCCTATAGATCTCTATAGATCCCTATAGAGCCCCATAAGCGGCTTCGCCATGGCCGGGGTGGGGGCCAAACGTGGGGCAGCGGATGGGGGGGGCGGCCCCCCCGAGAAAAAGCCGCCCCGGGAGGAGCAGCCGCCGACGACGCTGATTGAACCGCTCAGGCTGGGGGGGATCTCGTCAACGGTGAGAGGCCGGACGCCTGGGTCCCTTCCCGGACGCCTGGGTCCCTCCCGAACTCCTGGGTCCCCTATTTGGGTCCATTGGGGCACTCCTGGGTCCCTCCCCGAACTCCTGGGTCCCCTATTTGGGTCCCTCCCGAACTCCTGGGTCCCTTCCCGAACTCCTGGGTCCCCTATTTGGGTCCCTCCCGAACTCCTGGGTCCCTCCCAAACTCCTGGGTCCCCTATTTGGGTCCCTCCCGAACTCCTGGGTCCCCTATTTGGGTCCCTCCCAAACTCCTGGGTCCACTATTTGGGTCCATTGGGGCACTCCTGGGTCCCTCCCGAACTCCTGGGTCCCTCCCAGCCCTTGATGATCAGACCGTCTCCATCATCTCAATGTTCTCCCGAACTCGTGGGTCCCCTACTTGGGTCCCTCCCCGGACGCCTGGGTCCCTATTTGGGTCCCTCCCGGACTCCTGGGTCCCTCCCCGGACTCCTGGGTCCCTATTTGGGTCCCTCCCCGCACTCCTGGGTCCCTTCCCGGACTCCTGGGTCCCTCCCTTTGAATTCTTGACTCCCTTTCATTGAACTCCTGGGTCCCTCCCTGGACTCCTGGGTCCCTCCCGAACTCCTGGGTCCCCTATTTGAGTCCTTCCCGAACTCCTGGGTCCCTTCCCGAACTCCTGGGTCCCTTCCCGAACTCCTGGGTCCCTTCCCGAACTCCTGGGTCCCTTCCCGAACTCCTGGGTCCCTTCCCGAACTCCTGGGTCCCTCCCGAACTCCTGGGTCCCCTATTTGGTTCCCTCCCCGGACTCCTGGGTCCCTCCCCGAACTCCTGGGTCCCTCCCCGAACTCCTGGGTCCCTCCCGAACTCCTGGGTCCCTTCCCGGACGCCTGGGTCCCCTATTTGGGTCCCTTCCCGGATGCCTGGGTCCCCTATTTGGGTCCCTTCCCGGACGCCTGGGTCCCCTACTTGGGTCCCTCCCCGAACTCCTGGGTCCCTCCCCGAACTCCTGGGTCCCTCCCCGAACTCCTGGGTCCCTCCCCGAACTCCTGGGTCCCTCCCGAACTCCTGAGTCCCCTATTTGGGTCCATTGGGGCACTCCTGGGTCCCTTCCCGGACGCCTGGGTCCCTTCCCGGACGCCTGGGTCCCTTCCCGGACGCCTGGGTCCCTCCCAAACTCCTGGGTCCCCTATTTGAGTCCCTCCCGAACTCCTGGGTCCCTCCCCGAACTCCTGGGTCCCTCCCCGAACTCCTGGGTCCCTCCCCGAACTCCTGGGTCCCTCCCCGAACTCCTGGGTCCCTTCCCGAACTCCTGGGTCCCTTCCCGAACTCCTGGGTCCCTTCCCGAACTCCTGGGTCCCTCCCGACCTCCTGAGTCTCTATTTGGGTCCCTCCCCGAACTCCTGGGTCCCTCCCGAACTCCTGGGTCCCTCCCCGAACTCCTGGGTCCCTATTTGGGTCCCTCCCCGGACTCCTGGGTCCCCTATTTGGGTCCATTGGGGCACTCCTGGGTCCCTCCCGAACTCCTGGGTCCCTCCCAGCCCTTGATGATCAGAACGTCTCCATCATCTCAATGTTCTCCCGAACTCCTGGGTCCCTCCCCGAACTCCTGGGTCCCTATTTGGGTCCCTCCCGAACTCCTGGGTCCCCTATTTGGGTCCATTGGGGCACTGCTGGGTCCCTCCCGAACTCCTGGGTCCCTCCCGAACTCCTGGGTCCCTATTTGGGTCCCTCCCCGCACTCCTGGGTCCCTCCCGAACTCCTGGGTCCCTATTTGGGTCCCCTCCCCGGACTCCTGGGTCCCCTCCCCGGACTCCTGGGTCCCTCCCCGCACTCCTGGGTCCCTCCCCGCACTCCTGGGTCCCTCCCCGCACTCCTGGGTCCCTCCCCGCACTCCTGGGTCCCTCCCGGACGCCTGGGTCCCCGGTTGCAGGAGGAGATGGACGTGAAGGTGCTGCAGTTCCGCAACAAGAAGCTGTCGGAGCGGCTGGAGCAGCGGCAGCTGGTGGAGGACGAGCTGCGCGAGCGCATCGAGAAGCTGGAGAAGCGCCAGGCCACCGACGACGCCACCCTGCTGCTGCTCAACCGCTTCTGGGGGCAGGTGGGGACCCCAAAACGGGGTCTGGGGACCCCAAAATGGTCATTGGGGACCCCAAAATGGGGTTTGGGGGTGCGAAAATGGGGTTTGGGGACCCCAAAATGGTCATTGGGGACCAAGAATGGTCATTGGGGACCCAAAGATCTACTCAGGGGACCCAAGAATGGTCATTGGGGACCCAAGAATGATCATTGGGGACCCGAAAATGGGACTTGGGGGCCCAAGAAAGGTCATTGGGGACCCGAAAATGGGACTTGGGGACCCAAAAATGGGACTTGGGGACCCAAGAATGGTCATTGGGGACCCGAAAATGGGACTTGGGGACCCCAAAATGGTCATTGGGGACCCCAAAATGGTCATTGGGGGCGCGAAAATGGGGTCTGGGGGCGCGAAAATGGGGTCTGGGGGCATGAAAATGGGGTTTGGGGACCCAAGAATGGTCATTGGGGACCCAAAGATCTACTCAAGGGACCCAAGAATGGTCATTGGGGACCCGAAAATGGGACTTGGGGACCCCAAAATGGGGTCTGGGGGCGCGAAAATGGGGTTTGGGGACCCCAAAATGGTCATTTGGGACCCCAAAATGGTCATTGGGGACCCAAAAATGGGGTCTGGGGGCGCGAAAATGGGGTCTGGGGGCGCGAAAATGGGGTCTGGGGGCCCAAGAATGGTCATTGGGGACCCAAAAATCTACTCAAGGGACCCAAGAATGGTCATTGGGGACCCGAAAATGGGACTTGGGGACCCAAAAAGGGTCATTGGGGACCCAAGAATGGTCATTGGGGACCCCAAAATGGTCATTGGGGACCCCAAAATGGTCATTGGGGGCGCGAAAATGGGGTCTGGGGGCACGAAAATGGGGTTTGGGGACCCAAGAATGGTCATTGGGGACCCAAAAATCTACTCAAGGGACCCAAGAATGGGACTTGGGGATGTGAAAATGGGGTTTGGGGACCCTAAAATGGTCATTGGGGACCCAAAAATCTACTCAAGGGAGCCAAGAATGGGACTTGGGGACCCGAAAATGGGACTTGAGGACCCAAAAATGGGACTTGGGGACCCGAAAATGGGACTTGGGGACCCAAAAAGGGTCATTGGGGACCCAACAATCTACACAAGGGACCCAAGAATGGTCATTGGGGACCCAAAAGTGGGACTTGGGGACCCAAAAATGGTCATTGGGGACCAAGAATGGTCATTGGGGACCCGAAAATGGGACTTGGGGACCCGAAAATGGGACTTGGGGATCCAAGAATGGTCATTGGGGACCCAAGAATGGGGTTTTGGGGCACGAAAATGGGGTTTGGGGACCCAAAAATGGTCATTGGGGACCCAAGAATGGTCATTGGGGACCCAAGAATGGTCATTGGGGACCCAAAAATGGGACTTGGGGACCCAAGAATGGTCATTGGGGACCCGAAAATGGGACTTGGGGACCCAACAATCTACTCAAGGGACCCAAAAGTGGGACTTGGGGACCCAAGAATGGTCATTGGGGACCCCAAAATGGTCATTGGGCACCCAAAAATGGGGTTTGGGGGCCCAAGAATGGTCATTGGGGACCCCAAAATGGTCATTGGGGACCCAAGAATGGTCATTGGGGACCCAAAAATGGGACTTGGGGACACAAGAATGGGGCTTGAGGGCCCAAGAATGGTCATTGGGGACCCAACAATCTACTCAAGGGACCCAAGAATGGTCATTGGGGACCCAAAAGTGGGACTTGGGGACCCGAAAATGGTCATTGGGGACCAAGAATGGGACTTGGGGACCCAAGAATGGTCATTGGGGACCCAAGAATGGGGTTTAGGGACAAAAAAATGGGGCTTGGGGACCCCAAAATGGGGCTTGGGGACCAAGAATGGTCATTGGGGACCCAAAAATCTACTCAAGGGACCCAAGAATGGTCATTGGGGACCCGAAAATGGTCATTGGGGACCCAAGAATGGTCATTGGGGACCCAACAATCTACTCAAGGGACCCAAAAGTGGGACTTGGGGACCCAAGAATGGTCATTGGGGACCCCAAAATGGGACTTGGGGACCCAAAGATCTACTCAAGGGACCCAAGAATGGTCATTGGGGACCCAAAAATGGGACTTGGGGACCCATTTTTGGGGTCCCCCCCACTTTTGGGGTCCCCCCATTGACCCCCATTCTGTCCCAATGGCTGGAACAGGAGGTTCAGTCTCTATTGGGGTCCCCCCCTTATATTGGTGTCCCCCCCCTTATTTTGGGGTCCCCCCCTTATTTTTGGGGTCCCCCCACTTTTGGGGTCCCCCCATTGACCCCCATTCTGTCCCAATGGCTGGAACAGGAGGTTCAGTCTCCATTGGGGTCCCCCCCTTATATTGGGGTCCCCCCCTTATATTGGGTTCCCCCCCTTATTTTGGGGTCCCCCCCTTATTTTTGGGGTCCCCCCACTTTTGGGGTCCCCCCATTGACCCCCATTCTGTCCCAATGGCTGGAACAGGAGGTTCAGTGTCTTTTGGGGTCCCCCCTTATATTGGGGTCCCCCCCTTATATTGGGGTCCCCCCCTTATTTTGTGGTCCCCCCCACATTTGGGGTCCCCCATTGACCCCCATTCTGTCCCAATGGCTGGAACCGGAGGTTCAGTCTCTATTGGGGTCCCCCCCCTTATTTTGGGGTCCCCCCCTTATTTTGGGGTCCCCCTCTCACTTTTGGGGTCCCCCCCATGATTTTGGGGTCCCCCCCTTATTTTTGGGGTCCCCCCACTTTTGGGGTCCCCCCATTGACCCCCATTCTGTCCCAATGGCTGGAACAGGAGGTTCAGTCTCTATTGGGGTCCCCCCTTTATTACGGGGTCCCCCCCTTATATTGGGTTCCCCCCCCTTATTTTGGGGTCCCCCATGATTTTGGGGTCCCCCCCACATTTGGGGTCCCCCATTGACCCCCATTCTGTCCCAGTGGCTGGAACACGAGGTTCAGTCTCTATTGGGGTCCCCCCCTTATATTGGGTCCCCCCCCTTATTTTGGGTTCTCCCCCCTTATTTTGGGGTCCCCCATGATTTTGGGGTCCCCCCCTTATTTTTGGGGTCCCCCCATTTTTGGGGTCCCCCCATTGACCCCCATTATCCCCCCCCAGTTGGAACAGGAGGTTCAGTCCCTATTGAGAAGCACCGAGGGGGGGGAGGGGCCCCCAGGACCCCCCCAAAACGACCCCCCCGAACCCCCCACCCCCACGGACGGTAATTAACGAGCTCGTTAAGCGGGTTAATGAATGGGGGGGGGTTAATGGGGTTCAATGGGGTGAATGGGGGTGGATTATGGGGGGGCTGATGGGGTTAATTGGGGTTAGGGGGGTTAATTGGGGTTAATGAGGTTAATTAATGGGGGTAATATGGATTAATTGGGGGTTAATGGGGTTAATTGGGGGATTAATGGGGTTAATTGGGGGCTAATGGGGTAATTGAGACTAATTGGGATTAATGAGGTTGATTGGGGGGATTAATGGGGTTAATTGGGGATTAATTGGGGGTAATTGGGGGTAATTGGGATTAATTGGGGGTTAATGGGATTAATTATGGGGCTAATGGGGGTTAATGGGGTTAATTGGGGGGTTAATGGGGTTGATTGGGGGGCTAATGGGGGTAATTGAGACTAATTGGGGGATTAATGGGGTTAATTGGGGGGCTAATGGGGTAATTGAGACTAATTGGGGGGATTAATGGGGTTAATTGGGGGATTAATGGGGTTAATTGGGGGCTAATGGGGGTAATTGAGACTAATTGGGGGATTAATGGGGTTAATTGGGGGATTAATGGGGTTAATTGGGGGCTAATGGGGGTAATTGAGACTAATTGGGGGGATTAATGGGGTTAATTGGGGGATTAATGGGGTTAATTGGGGGCTAATGGGGGTAATTGAGACTAATTGGGGGATTAATGGGGTTAATTGGGGGGTTAATTGGGGGATTAATGGGGTTAATTGGGGGATTAATGGGGTTAATTGGGGGGCTAATGGGGGTAATTGAGACTAATTGGGCGATTAATGGGGTTAATTGCAGGAATTAAGGGGGTTAATTGGGGTGCATTAAGGGGGTTAATTGGGGGTTAATGGGATTAATGGGGTTGATTGGTGGGATCTATGGGGTTAATTGTGTTAATTAGAGTGTAATTGTTTCGCCAAATTGGCCAATGACTGGCCAATGAATGGCCAATGAGTGACTAATTAACAGTCAATTAATGGTCAATGAATAATCAATGAATGTCCCATGAATGATCAATGAACGGTCAATGATTGGTCAATGAACGGCCAATTAATCGCCAATTAATGATAAATGACCAGTCAATGAGCAGCCAATTAATGATAAATGAGCTAATGAATGACCAATTAATGACTAATTAATGGTAAATGAACAATCAACGAATGGTCAACGAATGGTCAACGACTGATCAATGAATGATCAATGAATGGTCAACGAATGGTCAATTAATTGCCAATTAATGGCCAATTAATGATAAATGAACAGTCAATTAATGGCCAATTAATGATAAATGAGCTAATGAATGACCAATTAATGACTAATTAATGGCCAATGAACAATCAACGAATGGTCAATGAATGGTCAACGACTGATCAATGAATGATCAATGAATGGTCAACGAATGGTCAATTAATTGCCAATTAATCGCTAATTAATGATAAATGACCAGTCAATGAGCAGCCAATGAATGATAAATGAGCTAATGAATGACCAATTAATGACTAATTAATGGCCAATGAACAATCAATGAATGATCAACGAATGGTCAACGAATGGTCAACGAATGGTCAATTAATTGCCAATTAATGGCCAATTATTGATAAATAAGCAGTCAATGAATGGCCAATTAATGATAAATGAGCTAATGAATGACCAATTAATGACTAATTAATGGCCAATGAACAATCAATGAATGATCAACGAATGGTCAACGACTGATCAATGAACGGTCAATGAATGGTCAATGAACAGCCAATTAATGGCCAATTATTGATAAATGAACAGTCAATGAATGGTCAATTAATGATAAATGAGCTAATGAATGACCAATTAGTGACTAATTAACGGCCAATGAACAATCAATGAATGGTCAACGAATGGTCAATGAATGGTCAACAAATGGTCAACGAATGGTCAATTAATTGCCAATTAATCGCCAATTATTGATAAATGAGCAGTCAATGAATGGCCAATTAATGATAAATGAGCTAATGAATGACCAATTAATGACTAATTAATGGCCAATGAACAATCAATGAATGATCAATGAATGGTCAACGAATGGTCAATGAATGATCAATGAATGATCAATGAACGGTCAATGATTGGTCAATTAATTGCCAATTAATGGCCAATTATTGATAAATGAGCAGTCAATGAATGGCCAATTAATGATAAATGAGCTAATGAATGACCAATTAATGACTAATTAACAGCCAATGAATAATCAACGAATGGTCAATGACTGATCAATGAATGATCAATGAACGGTCAATGATTGGTCAATGAACGGCCAATTAATCGCTAATTAATGATAAATGAACAGTCAATTAATGATAAATGAGCTAATGAGTGACCAATTAGTGACTAATTAACGACCAATTAATGCCTAATTAACGACCAATTAACAGCCAATGAACAATCAACGAATGGTCAACAAATGGTCAACGAATGGTCAACGAATGGTCAATGAATGGTCAATGAATGATCAATGAACGGCCAATTAATCGCTAATTAATGATAAATGAACAGTCAACTAATGATAAATGAGCTAATGAGTGACCAATTAGTGACTAATTAACGACCAATTAATGCCTAATTAACGACCAATTAACAGCCAATGAACAATCAACGAATGGTCAACGAATGGTCAACGAATGGTCAATGAATGGTCAATGAACGGCCAATTAATCGCTAATTAATGATAAATGAACAGTCAATTAATGATAAATGAGCTAATGAGTGACCAATTAATGCCTAATTAACGACCAATTAACAGCCAATGAACAATCAACGAATGGTCAACGAATGGTCAACGAATGGTCAACGAATGGTCAACGAATGGTCAATGAACGGCCAATTAATCGCTAATTAATGATAAATGAACAGTCAATTAATGATAAATGAGCTAATGAGTGACCAATTAATGACTAATTAACGACCAATTAATGCCTAATTAACGACCAATCAACACCCAATGAACAATCAACGAATGGTCAATGAATGGTCAACGAATGGTCAATGAATGGTCAATGAACGGCCAATTAATCGCTAATTAATGATAAATGAACAGTCAATTAATGATAAATGAGCTAATGAGTGACCAATTAATGACTAATTAACGACCAATTAATGCCTAATTAACGACCAATTAACAGCCAATGAACAATCAACGAATGGTCAACGAATGATCAACGAATGGTCAATGAATGGTCAATGAATGGCCAATGAACGGCCAATTAATCGCTAATTAATAATAAATGAACAGTCAATTAATGATAAATGAGCTAATGAGTGACAAAGTAGTGACTAATTAACAACCAATTAATGCCTAATTAACGACCAATCAACACCCAATGAACAATCAACGAATGGTCAACGAATGATCAACGAATGGTCAATGAATGGTCAATGAACGGCCAATTAATTGCTAATTAATGATAAATGAACAGTCAATTAATGATAAATGAACTAATGAGTGACCAATTAATGACTAATTAACGACCAATTAATGCCTAATTAACGACCAATTAACAGCCAATGAACAATCAACGAACGGTCAACGAATGACCAACCAATGACCATTTAATGATGAATTAGTGCCTAATTAATGGCTAATTAGCGCTTCTCTCCGCAGAGGCCCCTCCCCCGCGGGTGGGGGAGGGGTGGCCGGAGGCGGAGGAGCCGGCGGCGGGGGAGGGGCCGCGCCCTCGCTTGACCTTTGCCCCCAACGCCATCGCCCGCCTGCAGGGGGCGCTGGGGGCGGCTCAGCGTCGGGCCAACGCGCTGGGGACCCGATTGGCCCAGAGGGGTGAGTGGGGACATTGGGGACAATGGGGGACGTGGGGACATTGGGGACAATGGGGGACACCAGTGGGAACCCGGTCAGTACCACCCCGGACGCCTGGGTCCCTTTTTTTGGGGTCTTCTGGGTCCTTCTTGGCATCACCCGGATGCCTGGGTCCCTTTTTAAGGGACACCCGGACGCCTGGGTCCCTTTTTAGGGGACACCTGGGTCCCTTTTTAGGAGTCACCCGGACGCCTGGGTCCCTTTTTAAGGGTCACTCAGGTCCTGTTTAGGAGTCACCCGGACGCCTGGGTCCCTTTTTTGGGGTCACCCGGATGCCTGGGTCCCTTTTTTTGGGGTCTTCTGGGTCCTTCTTGGCATCACCCGGACGCCTGGGTCCCTTTTTTGGGGTCGTCTGGGTCCTTTTTTGGCATCACCCGGACGCCTGGGTCCCTTTTTAGGAGTCACCCGGACGCCTGGGTCCCTTTTTGGGGACACCCGGACGCCTGGGTCCCTTTTTTGGGGTCTTCTGGGTCCTTTTTGGGCATCACCCGGACGCCTGGGTCCCTTTTTTGGGGTCTTCTGGGTCCTTTATGGGGATCACCCGGACGCCTGGGTCCCTTTTTAAGGGTCACCCGGACGCCTGGGTCCCTTTTTGGGGCCACCCGGACGCCTGGGTCCCTTTTTAAGGGTCACCCAGGTCCTTTTTGGGCATCACCCAGATGCCTGGGTCCCTTTTTAGGAGTCACCCGGACGCCTGGGTCCCTTTTTTGGGGTCTTCTGGGTCCTTTATGGGGATCACCCGGACGCCTGGGTCCCTTTTTTGGGGTCACCCGGACGCCTGGGTCCCTTTTTTGGGGTCTTCTGGGTCCTTCTTGGCATCACCCGGACGCCTGGGTCGCTTTTTTGGGGCCACCCGGACGCCTGGGTCCCTTTTTTGGGGTCTTCTGGGTCCTTTTTGGGCATCACCCGGACGCCTGGGTCCCTTTTTTGGGGTCTTCTGGGTCCTTTTTGGGCATCACCCGGATGCCTGGGTCCCCCCTGAACTCCTGGGTCCCCCCGGACGCCTGGGTCCCCCCGAACGCCTGGGTCCCTTTGACCCCTGAGTCCCCCTGTCCCCTGGGTCCCCCCGGACGCCTGGGTCCCTTTGTCCCCTGGGTCCCCCGGATGCCTGGGTCCCCCCAAACTCCTGGGTCCCTTTGTCCCCTGGATCCCTTCGTCCCCTGGGTCCCTCCTGGACGCCTGGGTCCCTTTGTCCCCTGGGTCCCTTTATCCCCTGGGTCCCCCCGGACGCCTGGGTCCCTTTATCCCCTGGGTCCCTTTGTCCCCTGGGTCCCCCTGTCCCCTGGGTCCCTCCCGGCCGCCTGGGTCCCTCCCGGACGCCTGGGTCCCTTGCAGCGGAGCTGAGCCCGGAGCGGCGCGGGCGCCTGCGGGAGCTGCTGCGGGAGAACCGGCGCCTGCAGGAGCTGCAGCTGCAGCTGCACCAGAGGCACCACCGCGTGGGCATGCAGGTACCGGGGTGTACTGGGGTGTACTGGGAGGGACTGGGGGGGACTGGGAGGGACTGGGGGGGACATTGGGGGACACTGGGGGGGACTGGGAGAGGATTGGGGGGGACTGGGGTATACTGGGATATACTGGGAGGGACTGGGAGGGACTGGGGGGGACATTGGGGGACACTGGGGGGGACTGGGAGGGACTGGGAGGGACATTGGGGGGGACTGGGGTATACTGGGATATACTGGGAGGGACTGGGGGGGACACTGGGGGGGACTGGGAGGGGATTGGGGGGGACTGGGAGGGACATTGGGGGACACTGGGGGGGACTGGGAGAGGATTGGGGGGGACTGGGGTATACTGGGATATACTGGGAGGGACTGGGAGGGACTGGGGGGGACATTGGGGGACACTGGGGGGGACTGGGAGGGACTGGGAGGGACATTGGGGGGGACTGGGGTATACTGGGATATACTGGGAGGGACTGGGGGGGACACTGGGGGGGACTGGGAGGGGATTGGGGGGGACTGGGAGGGACATTGGGGGACACTGGGGGGGACTGGGAGAGGATTGGGGGGGACTGGGGTATACTGGGATAGACTGGGAGGGACTGGGAGGGACATTGGGGGGGAGCTGGGGGGGACTGGGAGAGGATTGGGAGGGGACTGGGGGGGATTGGGGGGGACTGGGGTATACTGGGATAGACTGGGGGGGACTGGGGGGGACACTGGGGGGGACTGGGAGGGGATTGGGGGGGACTGGGGTATACTGGGATATACTGGGAGGGACTGGGGGGGACTGGGGGACACTGGGAGGGACTGGGGGGGACTGGGGGACACTGGGAGGGGATTGGGGGACACTGGGGGGGACTGGGAGGGACACTGGGGGGGACTGGGAGAGGATTGGGGGGGACTGGGGTATACTGGGAGGGACATTGGGGGGGACTGGGAGGGACTGGGAGGGACTGGGAGGGGACTGGGGGGGATTGGGGGGGACTGGGATATACTGGGATAGACTGGGAGGGACATTGCGGGGGACTGGGGGGACTGGGAGGGGATTGGGGGACACTGGGGGGGACTGGGAGGGACTGGGAGGGGATTGGGGGGGACTGGGATGGACTGGGTTATACTGGGGGGGACTGGGGGGGATTGGGGGACACTGGGAGGGGATTGGGGGGGACTGGGAGGACACTGCGGGGGACTGGGAGGGGATTGGGGGGGACTGGGATATACTGGGAGGGACTGGGAGGGACATTGGGGGGGAGCTGGGGGGGACTGGGAGGGGATTGGGGGACACTGGGGGGGACTGGGAGAGGATTGGGGGGGACTGGGGTATACTGGGATATACTGGGAGGGACTGGGAGGGACATTGGGGGACACTGGGAGGGACTGGGAGGAACTGGGGGGACTGGGAGGGACATTGGGGGACACTGGGGGGGACTGGGGGGGACTGGGGGGACTGGGAGGGGATTGGGGGACACTGGGGGGGACTGGGAGGGACATTGGGGGGGACTGGGGTATACTGGGATATACTGGGAGGGATTGGGAGGGACATTGGGGGACACTGGGGGGGACTGGGAGGGGATTGGGGGGGACTGGGGTATACTGGGATATACTGGGAGGGACTGGGAGGGGATTGGGGGGGATTGGGGGACACTGGGAGGGGATTGGGGGACACTGGGAGGGACTGGGAGGGGATTGGGGGGGACTGGGATGTACTGGGAGGGGACTGGGATATACTGGGAGGGACTGGGATGGACTGGGAGGGGATTGGGGGACACTGGGGGGGACTGGGAGGGGATTGGGGGGGACTGGGAGGAACTGGGTTATACTGGGAGGGACTGGGAGGGGATTGGGGGACACTGGGAGGGACATTGGGGGGGACTGGGAGGGACTGGGGGGACTGGGAGGGGATTGGGGGACACTGGGGGGGACTGGGTTATACTGGGGTATACTGGGAGGGACACTGGGGGGGACTGGGAGGGACTGGGGGGGACTGGGAGGGGATTGGGGGGGACTGGGATGAACTGGGTTATACTGGGAGGGACTGGGAGGGACTGGGAGGGACTGGGAGGGGATTGGGGGACGCTGGGAGGGGATTGGGGGGGACTGGGGGGGACTGGGAGGGACTGGGGTATACTGGGATATACTGGGATATACTGGGAGGGACATTGCGGGGGACTGGGGGGGACTGGGAGGGGATTGGGGGACACTGGGGGGGACTGGGGGGACTGGGAGGGGATTGGGGGGGACTGGGATGTACTGGGAGGGGACTGGGATAAACTGGGAGGGACTGGGGGTGACTGGGAGGGGATTGGGGTACACTGGGGGGGACTGGGTTATACTGGGGTATACTGGGAGGGACACTGGGAGGGACTGGGGGGACTGGGAGGGGATTGGGGGACACTGGGGGGGACTGGGGGGACTGGGAGGGACATTGGGGGGGACTGGGGGGGACTGGGAGGGACTGGGGGGGACATTGGGGGACAGTGGGGGGCACTGGGAGGGGATTGGGGGGGACTGGGATGAACTGGGTTATACTGGGAGGGACTGGGGGGGACATTGGGGGGGACTGGGGGGGACTGGGATGGAACTGATTTATACTGGGATGAACTGGGAGGGGATTGGGAGGGACTGGGAATGTCCCCATTGCCCCCAATGCCCCCATTGACTCCAATGTCCCCGTTGACTCCAATGTCCCCGTTGTCCCCAATGTCCCCAATGTCCCCAATGTCCCCATTGACCCCATTGTCCCCATTGACCCCAATGTCCCCATCGCCCCCATCGCCCCCAATGTCCCCATTGCCCCCATCGCCCCCATTGCCCCCAATGTCCCCATTGTCCCCATTGCCCCCATTGCCCCTGTTGTCCCCATTGACCCCAATGTCCCCATTGTCCCCATTGTCCCCATTGTCCCCATTGACCCCATTGACCCCATTGCCCCCATTGTCCCCATTGCCCCCATTGCCCCCATTATCCCCAATGTCCCCATTGCCCCCATTGTCCCCATTGCCCCCATTGTCCCCATTGTCCCCATTGACCCCATTGCCCCCATTATCCCCATTGTCCCCATTGTCCCCATTGCCCCCATCACCCCCATTGTCCCCATCGCCCCCAATGTCCCCATTGTCCCCATCGTCCCCATCGCCCCCAATGTCCCCATCGTCCCCAATGTCCCCACCGTCCCCATCGTCCCCGTTGTCCCCAGCTCTCGGAACTCCAGGACAAGGCCACGTCGGCCGAGACGAAGGTGCTGGAGATGGGGACGACGCTGGAGGGGCTGCAGTGGGACAGCGCCAAACTGCGCAAGAGGGAGGGACACCTGGACAGACACCTGGCCAAGGCGCTCGAGCAGGTGACAGTGACACCCCGACCCCCCCATGGGGTCTCCAACCCCCCCATGGGGTCCCCAATGCAGCCACAGGGGCCCCAATGCAGCCCCAGGGGCCCCCATTGTGTCCCCAATGCAGCCCCAGTGGCCCTTGGGGTCCCTTTGTGGCACTTGGGTGGCACCTGAGGGTCCCTTGATGTCACTTGGGTGTCACTTGGGTGGCACCTGAGGGTCCCTTGATGTCACTTGGGTGTCACTTGGGGTCCCTTGATGTCTCTTGGGTGTCACTTGAGGTCCCTTTATGTCTCTTGGGTGACACTTGGGTGACACTTGGGTGTCACTTGGGTGTCACTTGAGGTCCCTTGATGTCTCTTGGGTGGCACTTGGGTGTCACTTTGGGTCCCTTTGTATCACTTGGGTGTCACTTTGGGTCCCTTAGAATCATGTGGGTGTCACTTTGGGGCCCTTTATGTCTCTTGGGTGTCACTCTTGTGTCCCTTTAAGTCACTTGGGTGTCACTTGGGGTCCCTTGATGTCACTTGGGTGTCACTTGGGGTCCCTTTATGTCTCTTGGGTGACACTTGGGTGGCACCTGAGGGTCCCTTTATGTCACTTGGGTGTCACTTTGGGTCCCTTTATGTCTCTTGGGTGTCACTTGGGTGTCACTTGAGGTCTCTTCATATCACTTGGGTGACAGTTGGGTGTCACTTGAGGTCCCTTCGTATCTCTTGGGTGACACTTGGGTGTCACTTTGGGTCCCTTTGTATCACTTGGGTGTCACTTTGGGTCCCTTAGAATCATGTGGGTGTCACTTGGGGTCCCTTTAAGTCACTTGGGTGTCACTTGGGGTCCCTTTATGTCACTTGGGTGTCACTTGGGGTCCCTTTATGTCACTTGGGTGTCACTTTGGGGCCCTTTAAGTCACTTGGGTGTCACTTGAGGTCCCTTTATGTCTCTTGGGTGACACTTGGGTGTCACTTTGGGTCCCTTTTTATCACTTGGGTGTCACTTTGGGGTCCCTTCATATCACTTGGGTATCACTTTGGGTCCCTTCATATCACTTGGGTGTCACTTGGGGTCCCTTCATATCACTTGGGTGTCACTTGGGGTCCCTTTATGTCTCTTGGGTGACACTTGGGTGTCACTTTGGGTCCCTTTGTATCACTTGGGTGTCACTTTGGGTCCCTTAGAATCATGTGGGTGTCACTTGGGGTCCCTTTATGTCACTTGGGTGTCACTTTGGGTCCCTTTAAGTCACTTGGGTGTCACTTGGGGTCCCTTTATGTCACTTGGGTGTCACTTGAGGTCCCTTTATGTCTCTTGGGTGTCACTTGGGTGTCACTTGGGGTCCCTTTATGTCACTTGGGTGTCACTTGAGGTCCCTTGATGTCTCTTGGGTGACACTTTGGGTCCTTTCATGACACTTGGGTGTCACTTGGGGTTCCTTCATATCACTTGGGTGGCACTTGAGGTCCCTTTAGTCTCTTGGGTGTCACTTGGGTGTCACTTGAGGTCCCTTGATGTCACCTGGGTGTCACTCTTGTGTCACTTTGGGTCGCTTCGTATCACTTGGGTGGCACTTGAGGTCCCTTGATGTCTCTTGGGTGTCACTTGAGGTCCCTTTATGTCTCTTGGGTGACACTTGGGTGTCACTTGGGGTCCCTTAGAATCATGTGGGTGTCACTTTGGGGCCCTTTATGTCACTTGGGTGTCACTTTGGGTCCCTTTATGTCACTTGGGTGTCACTTGAGGTCCCTTTATGTCTCATGGTTGTCACTTGGGTGTCACTTGAGGTCCCTTCATATCACTTGGGTGACACTTGGGTGGCACTTGAGGTCCCTTTAAGTCACTTGGGTGGCACTTGAGGTCCCTTTAAGTCACTTGGGTGTCACTTGAGGTCCCTTTATATCACTTGGGTGTCACTTTGGGTCCCTTTATGTCTCTTGGGTGACACTTGGGTGTCACTTTGGGTCCCTTTGTATCACTTGGGTGTCACTTTGGGTCCCTTAGAATCATGTGGGTGTCACTTGGGGTCCCTTTATGTCACTTGGGTGTCACTCGGGTGTCACTTTGGGTCCCTTAGAATCATGTGGGTGTCACTTTGGGTCCCTTTATGTCTCTTGGGTGTCACTTGGGTGTCACTTGAGGTCCCTTCATATCACTTGGGTGACACTTGGGTGGCACTTGAGGTCCCTTCGTATCTCTTGGGTGACACTTGGGTGTCACTTTGGGTCCCTTAGAATCACGTGGGTGTCAGTTTGGGTCCCTTTATGTCACTTGGGTGTCATTTGGGGTCCCTTCATATCACTTGGGTGTCACTTGGGGTCCCTTTAAGTCACTTGGGTGTCACTTGGGGTCCCTTCATATCACTTGGGTGTCACTTGGGGTCCCTTTATGTCACTTGGGTGTCACTTTGGGTCCCTTTAAGTCACTTGGGTGTCACTTGGGGTCCCTTTATGTCACTTGGGTGTCACTTGAGGTCCCTTTATGTCTCTTGGGTGACACTTGGGTGTCACTTTGGGTCCCTTTGTATCACTTGGGTGTCACTTTGGGTCCCTTAGAATCATGTGGGTGTCACTTTGGGGCCCTTTATGTCACTTGGGTGTCACTCTTGTGTCCCTTTAAGTCACTTGGGTGTCACTTGAGGTCCCTTGATGTCACTTGGGTGTCACTTGGGGTCCCTTGATGTCACTTGGGTGTCACTTGGGGTCCCTTTATGTCACTTGGGTATCACTTGAGGTCCCTTGATGTCTCTTGGGTGTCACTTGGGGTCCCTTTATGTCACTTGGGTGTCACTTTGGGTCCCTTTAAGTCACTTGAGTGTCACTTGGGTGTCACTTGAGGTCCCTTTATATCTCTTGGGTGACACTTGGGTGGCACTTGGGGTCCCTTTATGTCTCTTGGGTGTCACTCTTGTGTCCCTTTAAGTCACTTGGGTGTCACTTGAGGTCCCTTTATATCACTTGGGTGTCACTTTGGGTCCCTTTGTGGCACTTGGGTGTCACTTGGGGTCCCTTCATATCACTTGGGTGTCACTTGGGGTCCCTTGATGTCTCTTGGGTGGCACTTGGGGTCCCTTTATGTCACTTGGGTGTCACTTTGGGTCCCTTTGTATCACTTGGGTGTCACTTTGGGTCCCTTAGAATCATGTGGGTGTCACTTTGGGGCCCATTAATCCCATTAATCCCAATGCCTCATTAATCCCATTATCCCATTAATCCCATTATCCCCATTAATCCCATTGTCCCCATTTTGTCCCCATCACCCCCATTGTCCCCATTGTCCCATTATCCCCATTAATCCCATTTATCTCAATGCCCCATTGTCCTGATTGTCCCATTAATCCCATTGTCCCCATTAATCCCATTAATCCCATTAATTCCGTTACCCCATTACCCCCATTGTCCCCATTGTCCCATTATCCCCATTAATCCCATTATCCTCATTAATCCCATTAATCCCATTAATCCCATTGTCCCCATCACCCCCATTGTCCCACTATCCCCATTAATCCCATTAATCCCATTGTCCCCATTACCCCCATTAATCCCATTACCCCCATTAATCCCATTAATCCCATTGTCCCCATTTTGTCCCCATCACCCCCATTGTCCCCATTGTCCCATTATCCCCATTAATCCCATTAATCCCAATGCCCCATTAACCCCATTGTCCCATTATCCCCATTAATCCCATTGTCCCATTAATCCCATTGTCCCCATTGTCCCACTATCCCCATTAATCCCATTAATCCCATTATCCCCATTAATCCCAATACCCCATTAATCCCATTGTCCCCATTACCCCCATTAATCCCATTACCCCCATTAATCCCATTATCTCCATTGTCCCCATCGCCCCCATTAACCCCATTGTCCCCATTGACTCATTATCCCCATTAATCCCATTACCCCCATTAATCCCATTGTCCCATTAATCCCATTGTCCCCATTACCCCCATTAATCCCATTACCCCCATTAATCCCATTATCCCCATTGTCTCACTATCCCCATTACCCCCATTAATCCCATTGTTTTCATCACCCCCATTGTCCCCATTGTCCTGTTATCCCCATTAATCCCATTATTCCCATTAATCCCATTAATCCCATTAATCCCATTAATCCCAATACCCCATTAATCCCATTGTCCCCATTAATCCCATTAACCCCATTATCCCCATTAATCCCATTAATCCCAATCCCCCATTAATCCCATTGTCCCACTATCCCCATTAATCCCATTAATCCCATTACCCCCATTAATCCCATTACCCCCATTAATCCCATTATCTCCATTGTCCCCATCGCCCCCATTAACCCCATTGTCCCCATTGACCCATTATCCCCATTAATCCCATTATCCCCATTAATCCCATTATCCCCATTAATCCCATTATTCCCATTAATCCCATTATCCCCATTAATCCCATTGTCCCCATTTTGTCTCCATCACCCCCATTGTCCCCATTGTCCCATTATCCCCATTAATCCCAATGCCCCTTTAATCCCATTGTCCCCATTGATCCCATTATCCCCATTATTCCCATTAATCCCATTGTCCCCATTATCCCCATTAATCCCATTATCCCCATTAATCCCATTGTCCCCATTATATCCCATTAATCCCATTACCCCCATTAATCCCATTGTCCCCATCACCCCCATTGTCCCATTAACCCCATTATCCCCATTGATCCCATTAACCCCATTATCCCCATTAATCCCAATCCCCCATTAATCCCAATACCCCATTAATCCCATTGTCCCACTATCTCCATTAATCCCATTGTCCCCATCGCCCCCATTGTCCCCAATGTCCCCATTGTCCCCAATGTCCCCATCGCCCCCATTGTCCCCATCGCCCCCACTGTCCCCATCGCCCCCAATGTCCCCATTGACCCCATTGTCCCCATTGTCCCCAGTTGACCTCGGGCTCCTACGGCTGCGGCAGCTCCGGGGGGTTCCAGGGGGGCCAGATCACCCTCAGCGGCCAAAAGGTACCGAATGGGGCTCAATTTGGGGGGGTCCCCATGGCTTTTGGGGTCTATGGGGCCTTGGGGGTCACCCCATGGTTTTGGGGACCCCCCCCAGTTTGAGACTTTGGGGGTCAATGGGGGGATATGGGGGTCAATTGGGTGGATTTGGGGGTCAATTGGGGGGGATATGGGGGGGATTTGGGGTCTATGGGGATGTTGGGGTGACCCCCAGACTTTGGGGTCCCCCCCCAGTTTGAGACTTTGGGGGTCAATTGGGGGGATATGGGGGTCAATGGGGGGATATGGGGGTCAATTGGGGGGATATGGGGGTCAATTGGGGTCTATGGGGATGTTGGGGTGACCCCCAGATTTTGGGGACCCCCCAGTTTGAGACTTTGGGGGTCAATTGGGGGGATATGGGGGTCAATTGGGTGGATTTGGGGGTCAATTGGGGTCTATGGGGATGTTGGGGTGACCCCCAGATTTTGGGGACCCCGCCAGTTTGAGACTTTGGGGGTCAATGAGGGGATATGGGGGTCAATGGGGGGGATATGGGGTTCAATGGGGTGGATATGGGGGTCAATTGGGGTCTATGGGGATGTTGGGGTGACCCCCAGATTTTGGGGACCCCCCCAGTTTGAGACTTTGGGGATCAATGGGGGATATGGGGGGGTCAATTGGGGGAATAGGGGGTCAATTGGGGGGGGATATGGGGGGGATTTGGGGTCTATGGGGATGTTGGGGTGACCCCCAGATTTTGGGGTCCCCCCCAGTTTGAGACTTTGGGGATCAATGAGGGGATATGGGGGTCAATGGGGGGATATGGGGTTCAGTGGGGGGGATATGGGGGTCTATGGGGATGTTGGGGTGACCCCCAGATTTTGGGGTCCCCCCCATATTTTGGGGTCCCCCCCAGTTTAAGCTTCTGGATGTTGGGCTGGGGCCACTGGGGTGGATTTGGGGGCGAATTGGATGGATTTTGGGGGGATTTGGGGTCATTTTGGGGTCCAGGGGGATCAATGGGGGGGTGTTGGGGTGACCCCTATTTTTGGGGACCCACCCCCCCAAGTTTGAGATGCTGAACGCGGAGCTGGAGCAGAACCAGGAATTGGCCAACAGCCGCATGGCCGAGCTGGAGAAGCTGCAGCTGGAGCTGCAGGGGGCGCTGAGGAGCCACGAGAGGCTCAAGGTGACATTGGGGACATTGGGGACATTGGGGGCGATGGGGACATTGGGGGCGATGGGGACATTGGGGGTGATGGGGGCGATGGGGACATTGGGGCGATGGGGACAATGGGACAATGGGATGATCGCCATAGAAACCAATAGGGAGCCATAACCCCCATAGAACTCAATGGGGACCCCATAACCCCCATAGAACCCAATAGGGACCCCTAGAACCCAATAGGGACCCATAAACCCCATAGAACTCAATGGGGAACCATAACCCCCATAGAACCCAATAGGGACCCCATAACCCCCATAAAACTCAATGGGGAACCATAACCCCCATAGAACCCAATGGGGATCCCATAGAACCCAATGGGGACCCCATAACCCCCATAGAACTCAATAGGGAGCCATAGAACCCAACAGGGACTCATAACCCCCATAGAACCCAATGGGGACCCATAGAACCCAATAGGGACCCCATAACACCCCTAGAATTCAATAGGCACCCATAACCCCAATAGAACCCAATAGGGACCCATAACCCCCATAGAGCCCAATGGGGACCCCATAGAACCCAATAGGGACCCATAACCCCCATAGAACCCAATGGGGACCCCATAGAAGCCAATAGGGACTCATATCCCACATAGAACCCAATGGGGACCCAATAGAACCCAGTAGGGACCCATAACCCTCCATAGAACCCAATAGAGACCAAATGACGCACAGAGAACCCAATGGGGACCCCATAACCCCCAATAGGACCCAGTAGGGACTCATAACCCCCATGGAACCCAATAGGGACCCCATAGAACCCAATAGGGACCCGTAACCCCCATAGAACCCAATAGGGACCCCTAGAACCCAATAGGGACCCATAAACCCCATAGAACTCAATGGGGACCCATAACCCCCATAGAACCCAATGGGGACCCCATAGAACCCAATAGGGACCCATAACCCCCATAGAACCCAATAGGGACCCCATAACCCCCATAGAACTCAATGGGGAACCATAACCCCCATAGAACCCAATGGGGATCCCATAGAACCCAATGGGGACCCCATAACCCCCATAGAACTCAATAGGGAGCCATAGAACCCAACAGGGACTCATAACCCCCATAGAACCCAATGGGGACCCATAACCCCCATAGAGCCCAATGGGGACCCCATAGAACCCAATAGGGACCCCTAGAACCCAATAGGGACCCATAAACCCCATAGAACTCAATGGGGACCCATAACCCCCATAGAACCCAATAGGGACCCCATAGAACCCAATAGGGACCCATAACCCCCATAGAAGCCAATAGGGACCCCATAACCCCCATAGAACTCAATGGGGAACCATAACCCCCATAGAACCCAATGGGGATCCCATAGAACCCAATGGGGACCCCATAACCCCCATAGAACTCAATAGGGAGCCATAGAACCCAACAGGGACTCATAACCCCCATAGAACCCAATGGGGACCCATAGAACCCAATAGGGACCCCATAACACCCCTAGAATTCAATAGGCACCCATAACCCCCATAGAACCCAATAGGGACCCATAACCCCCATAGAGCCCAATGGGGACCCCATAGAACCCAATAGGGACCCATAACCCCCATAGAACCCAATGGGGACCCCATAGAAGCCAATAGGGACTCATATCCCACATAGAACCCAATGGGGACCCAATAGAACCCAATAGGGACCCATAATCCTCCATAGAACCCAATAGAGACCAAATGACGCACAGAGAACCCAATGGGGACCCATAACCCCCAATAGGACCCAGTAGGGACTCATAACCCTCATAGAACCCAATAGGGACCCGTAACCCCCATAGAACCCAATAGAGACCCCTAGAACCCAATAGGGACCATAAGCCCCATAGAACTCAATGGGGACACCATAGAACCCAATAGGGACCTATAACCCTCCATAGAACCCAATAGAGACCAAATGACACCCATAGAACCCAATGGGGACCCCATAACCCCCATAGAGGCCAATAGGGACCCCATAGAAGCCAATGGGGACCTAATAGGGACCCCATAACTCCCATAGACCCCCGTAGGGACCCATAGAACCCAATGGGGACCCCATAGATCCCAACAGGGATCCATAACCCCCATAGAACTCAATAGGGATCCCGTAGAACTCAATAGGATCCATAACCCCAATAGAACCCAGTAGGGACCCATAACCCCCATAGAACCCAATGGGGACCTAATAGGGACCCCATAACCCCCATAGACC